>NW_028270165.1:73667721-73725221 GCF_037043375.1 Chiloscyllium plagiosum
ATCACTCTCTCCCACTCTGCCATCACTCTCTCCCACTCTCCCACTCCCGTCCCTCTCTCCCTCTCCCCCATCACTCTCTCCCACTCTCCCACTCCCATCCCTCTCTCCCTCTCCCATCACTCTCTCCCACTCTCCCTCTCCCCCTCTCCCGTTAGTCTCTCCCACTCTCCCCCTCTCCCCTCACCCGTCCCCCTCTCCCGTCCCTCTCCCCCCTCTCCCTCTCCCGTCACTCTCTCCCTCTCCCTCCCTAACCGCTCTCTCGGGCACGAACCTATTGTGTGACGGACTCTGACTGCGTTCCCCCTGTGTGTGTGTGTGTGCGTGTGTGTGTGCGTGTGTGTATGTGCGTGCATGTACGTGCGTGTGTTTGCGTGTGCGTGTGTGCAGGAGGAGGCGAACACCGAGCGAGAGCTGGACGCTGAAGCTGTGCTGAGAGGCAGTGACGGAGACGCGGACGTGGAGGATGCAGATGGGAGGTGAGTAGGAACACACGCTGTTCACTGCGAACAAACACTCGCACACACACTCAACACCCAGCACGCACTCACACTCAGCGTGAGAACTAGACACGAGAGGGGGAACCCAGCCGGAATTTCCACACTCGATTTCAACAGGACAACAATCCTGGCACAGGAACAGCGATGGAGGTGCAGGGCTCCGTGACTTTGTAGGAAACAAGGGTGGGAGGGTGGGACGGGCTGTGTGTTAGTGAGGGAGGATGGGACGGGCTGTGTGTTAGTGAGGGAGGGGCTGGGAGAGTGGGACGGGCTGTGTGTTAGTGAGGGAGGGGCTGGGAGGGTGGGACGGGCTGTGTGTTAGTGAGGGAGGGGCTGGGAGAGTGGGACGGGCTGTGTGTTAGTGATGGAGGGGCTGGGAGGGTGGGACGGGCTGTGTGTTAGTGAGGGAGGGGCTGGGAGGGTGGGACGGGCTGTGTGTTGGTGAGGGAGGGGCTGGGAGAGTGGGACAGGCTGTGTGTTAGTGAGGGAGGGGCTGGGAGAGTGGGACGGGCTGTGCGGTAGTGAGGGAGGGGGCTGGGAGGGTGGGACGGCGGGCTGTGTGTTGGTGAGGGAGGGGCTGGGAGAGTGGGACAGGCTGTGTGTTAGTGAGGGAGGGGCTGGGAGAGTGGGACGGGCTGTGCGGTAGTGAGGGAGGGGCTGGGAGAGTGGGACGGGCTGTGTGTAAGTGAGGGAGGGGCTGGGAGAGTGGGACGGGCTGTGTGTTAGTGAGGGAGGGGCTGGGAGGGTGGGACGGGCTGTGTGTTAGTGAGGGAGGGGCTGGGAGAGTGGGACGGGCTGTGTGTTAGTGAGGGAGGGGCTGGGAGAGTGGGGCGGGCTGCGTGTTAGTGAGGGAGGGGCTGGGAGAGTGGGACGGGCTGTGTGTCAGTGAGGGAGGGGCTGGGAGGGTGGGACGGGCTGTGTGTTAGTGAGGGAGGGGCTGGGAGGGTGGGACGGGCTGTGTGTTAGTGAGGGAGGGGCTGGGAGAGGGGGACGGGCTGTGTGTTAGTGAGGGAGGGGCCCGGGAGAGTGGGACGGGCTGTGTGTTAGGGAGGGAGGGGCTGGGAGGGTGGGACGGGCTGTGTGTTAGTGAGGGAGGGGCTGGGAGAGGGGGACGGGCTGTGTGTTAGTGAGGGAGGGGCTGGGAGAGTGGGACGGGCTGTGTGTTAGTGAGGGAGGGGCTGGGAGTGTGGGACGGGCTGTGTGTTGGTGAGGGGAGGGGCTGGGAGAGTGGGACGGGCTGTGTGTTAGTGAGGGAGGGGCTGGGAGGGTGGGACGGGCTGTGTGTTAGTGAGGGAGGGGCTGGGAGAGGTGGGACGGGCTGTGTGTTAGTGAGGGAGGGGCTGGGAGAGTGGGACGGGCTGTGTGTTGGTGAGGGAGGGACTGGGAGAGTGGGACGGGCTGTGTGTTGGTGAGGGAGGGACTGGGAGAGTGGGACGGGCTGTGTGTTAGTGAGGGAGGGGCTGGGAGAGTGGGACGGGCTGTGTGTTAGTGAGGGAGGGGCTGGGAGAGTGGGACGGGCTGTGTGTTGGTGAGGGAGGGACTGGGAGAGTGGGACGGGCTGTGTGTTAGTGAGGGAGGGGCTGGGAGAGTGGGACGGGCTGTGTGTTAGTGAGGGAGGGGCTGGGGGAGTGGGGCGGGCTGTGTGTTAGTGAGGGAGGGGCTGGGAGAGGGGGACGGGCTGTGTGTTAGTGAGGGAGGGGCTGGGAGAGGGGGACGGGCTGTGTGTTAGTGAGGGAGGGGCTGGGAGAGTGGGACGGGCTGTGTGTTAGTGAGGGAGGGACTGGGAGAGTGGGACGGGCTGTGTGTTAGTGAGGGAGGGACTGGGAGAGTGGGACGGGCTGTGTGTTAGTGAGGGAGGGGCTGGGAGAGTGGGACGGGCTGTGTGTTAGTGAGGAGGGGCCGGGAGAGTGGGACGGGCTGTGTGTTAGTGAGGGAGGGGCTGGGAGGGTGGGGCGGGCTGTGTGTTAGTGAGGGTGGGGCTGGGAGAGGGGGACGGGCTGTGTGTTAGTGAGGGAGGGGCTGGGAGAGTGGGACGGGCTGTGTGTTAGTGAGGGAGGGGCTGGGAGAGGGGGACGGGCTGTGTGTTAGTGAGGGAGGGGCTGGGAGAGGGGGACGGGCTGTGTGTTAGTGAGGAGGGGCTGGGAGGGAGTGAGGGGCTGTGTGTTAGTGAGGGAGGGGCTGTGTGTTAGTGAGGGAGGGGCTGGGAGAGTGGGACGGGCTGTGTGTTAGTGATGGAGGGGCTGGGAGGGTGGGACGGGCTGTGTGTTAGTGAGGGAGGGGCTGGGAGGGTGGGACGGGCTGTGTGTTAGTGAGGGAGGGGCTGGGAGAGTGGGACGGGCTGTGTGTTAGTGAGGGAGGGACTGGGAGAGTGGGACGGGCTGTGTGTTAGTGAGGGAGGGGCTGGGAGAGTGGGACGGGCTGTGTGTTAGTGAGGGAGGGGCTGGGAGAGTGGGACGGGCTGTGTGTTAGTGAGGGAGGGGCTGGGAGGGTGGGACGGGCTGTGTGTTAGTGAGGGAGGGGCTGGGAGGGTGGGACGGGCTGCGTGTTAGTGAGGGAGGGGCTGGGAGAGTGGGACGGGCTGTGTGTTAGTGAGGGAGGGGCTGGGAGGGTGGGACGGGCTGTGTGTTAGTGAGGGAGGGGCTGGGAGAGTGGGACGGGCTGTGTGTTAGTGAGGAGGGGCTGGGAGAGTGGGACAGGCTGTGTGTTAGTGAGGGAGGGTCTGGGAGAGCGGGACGGGCTGTGTGTTAGTGTGGGTGGGGCTGGGAGGGTGGGACGGGCTGTGTGTTAGTGAGGGAGGGGCTGGGAGAGTGGGACGGGCTGTGTGTTAGTGAGGGAGGGGCTGGGAGAGTGGGACGGGCAGTGTGTTAGTGAGGGAAGGGCTGGGAGAGTGGGACGGGCTGTGTGTTAGTGAGGGAGGGGCTGGGAGGGTGGGACGGGCTGTGTGTTAGTGAGGGAGGGGCTGGGAGGGTGGGACGGGCTGTGTGTTAGTGAGGGAGGGGCTGGGAGGGTGGGACGGGCTGTGTGTTAGTGAGGGAGGGGCTGTGTGTTAGTGAGGGAGGGGCTGGGAGAGTGGGACGGGCTGTGTGTTAGTGAGGGAGGGGCTGGGAGAGTGGGACGGGCAGTGTGTTAGTGAGGGAGGGGCTGGGAGAGTGGGACGGGCAGTGTGTTAGTGAGGGAGGGGCTGGGAGAGTGGGACGGGCAGTGTGTTAGTGAGGGAGGGGCTGGGAGAGTGGGACGGGCTGTGTGTTAGTGAGGGAGGGGCTGGGAGAGTGGGACGGGCTGTGTGTTAGTGAGGGAGGGGCTGGTACCCACCCCTGTTGCCTGTTGTCCCAGATGCACTGTTCCCGTGGAGTCACCTTCCCTGCGCTGTACGAATTCCCAATGAAGCTGCTGGTTTCTGTCTCCCTGCAGGTGTATCAGTCCAGCCCCTCCCATTGAGCCTGCAGACTCGCCCTCTCTGAGAGATAACGATAGTGGAAGAGATTAGCGCACACCAGAGTCCTGTTGAGCAATAAAGTGAATTATTGTAAAATTAACGTGTCCTCCGGGCTCAGTCTCTCAGTGTCCTCTGCTCTGGGGTACCCCACTTCTATCCAGGTCCCCTTCTCTCCCCATAGCCCTGTATCAATCCCCAAACTAATCCCACTGCCCCACTCACTCTCCCCATAGCCCTGTATCAATCCCCAAACTAATCCCACTGCCCCACTCTCTCTCCCCATAGCCCTGTATCAATCCCCAAACTAATCCCACTGCCCCGCTCTCTCCCCATAGCCCTGTATCAATCCCCAAACTAATCCCACTGCCCCGCTCTCTCTCCCCATAGCCCTGTATCAATCCCCAAACTAATCCCACTGCCCCACTCTCTCTCCCCATAGCCCTGTATCAATCCCCAAACTAATCCCACTGCCCCACTCTCTCTCCCCATAGCCCTGTATCAATCCCCAAACTAATCCCACTGCCCCACTCTCTCTCCCCATAGCCCTGTATCAATCCCCAAACTAATCCCACTGCCCCACTCTCTCTCCCCAGAGCCCTGTATCAATCCCCAAACTAATCCCACTGCCCCACTCTCTCTCCCCATAGCCCTGTATCAATCCCCAAACTAATCCCACTGCCCCACTCTCTCTCCCCATAGCCCTGTATCAATCCCCAAACTAATCCCACTGCCCCACTCTCTCTCCCCATAGCCCTGTATCAATCCCCAAACTAATCCCACTGCCCCACTCTCTCTCCCCATAGCCCTGTAACAATCCCCAAACTAATCCCACTGCCCCACTCTCTCTCCCCATAGCCCTGTATCAATCCCCAAACTAATCCCACTGCCCCACTCTCTCTCCCCATAGCCCTGTATCAATCCCCAAACTAATCCCACTGCCCCACTCTCTCTCCCCATAGCCCTGTATCAATCCCCAAACTAATCCCACTGCCCCACTCTCTCTCCCCATAGCCCTGTATCAATCCCCAAACTAATCCCACTGCCCCACTCTCTCTCCCCATAGCCCTGTATCAATCCCCAAACTAATCCCACTGCCCCACTCTCTCTCCCCATAGCCCTGTATCAATCCCCAAACTAATCCCACTGCCCCGCTCTCTCTCCCCATAGCCCTGTATCAATCCCCAAACTAATCCCACTGCCCCGCTCTCTCTCCCCATAGCCCTGTATCAATCCCCAAACTAATCCCACTGCCCCACTCTCTCTCCCCATCGCCCTGTATCAATCCCCAAAATAATCCCATTGCTCCACTCTCTCTCCCCATAGCCCTGTATCAATCCCCAAACTAATCCCACTGCCCCGCTCTCTCTCCCCAAAGCCCTGTATCAATCCCCAAACTAATCCCATTGCTCCACTCTCTCTCCCCATAGCCCTGTATCAATCCCCAAACTAATCCCACTGCCCCGCTCTCTCTCCCCATAGCCCTGTATCAATCACCAAACTAATCCCACTGCCCCACTCTCTCTCCCCATAGCCCTGTATCAATCCCCAAGCTAATCCCATTGCTCCACTCTCTCTCCCCATAGCCCTGTATCAATCCCCAAACTAATCCCACTGCCCCACTCTCTCTCCCCATAGCCCTGTATCAATCCCCAAACTAATCCCACTGCCCCACTCTCTCTCCCCATAGCCCTGTATCAATCCCCAAACTAATCCCACTGCCCCACTGTCTCCCCATAGCCCTGTATCAATCCCCAAACTAATCCCACTGCCCCACTCTCTCTCCCCATAGCCCTGTATCAATCCCAAAACTAATCCCACTGCCCCACTCTCTCTCCCCATAGCCCTGTATCAATCCCCAAACTAATCCCACTGCCCCGCTCTCTCTCCCCATAGCCCTGTATCAATCCCCAAACTAATCCCACTGCCCCACTCTCCACATAGCCCTGTATCAATCCCCAAACTAATCCCACTGCCCCGCTCTCTCCCCATAGCCCTGCATCAATCCCCAAACTAATCCCACTGCCCCGCTCTCTCTCCCCACAGCCTTGTATCAAATTCCAAACTAATCCCACTGCCCCACTCTCTCTCCCCATAGCCCTGTATCAATCCCCAAACTAATCCCACTGCCCCACTCTCCACATAGCCCTGTATCAATCCCCAAACTAATCCCACTGCCCCGCTCTCTCCCCATAGCCCTGTATCAATCCCCAAACTAATCCCACTGCCCCACTCTCCACACAGCCCTGTATCAATCCCCAAACTAATCCCACTGCCCCACTCTCTCTCCCCACAGCCTTGTATCAAATTCCAAACTAATCCCACTGCCCCACTCTCTCCCCACAGCCCTGTATCAATCCCCAAACTAATCCCACTGCCCCACTCTCTCTCCCCATAGCCCTGTATCAATCCCCAAACTAATCCCACTGCCCCACTCTCGTTCCCCAGAGCCCTGTATCAATCCCCAAACTAATCCCACTGCCACACTCTCTCTCCCCATAGCCCTGTATCAATCCCCAAACTAATCCCACTGCCCCACTCTCTCTCCCCATAGCCCTGTATCAATCCCCAAACTAATCCCACTGCCACACTCTCTCTCCCCATAACCCTGTATCAATCCCCAAACTAATCCCACTGCCCCGCTCTCTCTCCCCATAACCCTGTATCAATCCCCAAACTAATCCCACTGCCCCGCTCTCTCTCCCCATAGCCCTGTATCAATCCCCAAACTAATCCCACTGCCCCACTCTCTCCCCATAGCCCTTTATCAATCCCCAAACTAATCCCACTGCCCCACTCTCTCTCCCCATAGCCCTGTATCAATCCCCAAACTAATCCCGCAGCCCCACTCTCCCCATAGCCCTTTATCAATCCCCAAACTAATCCCACTACCCTGCTCTCTCCCATAGCCCTGTATCAATCCCCAAACTAATCCCACTGCCCCGCTCTCTCCCCATAGCCCTGTATCAATCCCCAAACTAATCCCACTGCCCCACTCTCTCTCCCCATAGCCCTGTATCAATCCCCAAACTAATCCCACTGCCCCACTCTCTCCCCATAGCCCTGTATCAAAACCCAAACTAATCCCACTGCCCCACTCTCTCCCCATAGCCCTTTATCAATCCCCAAACTAATCCCAATGCCCCACTCTCTCTCCCCATAGCCCTGTATCAAACCCCAAACTAATCCCACTGCCCCACTCTCTCTCCCCATAACCCTGTATCAATCCCCAAACTAATCCCACTGCCCCGCTCTCTCTCCCCATAGCCCTGTATCAATCCCCAAACTAATCCCACTGCCCCACTCTCTCCCCATAGCCCTGTATCAATCCCCAAACTAATCCCACTGCCCCACTCTCTCTCCCCATAGCCCTGTATCAATCCCCAAACTAATCCCACTGCCCCACTCTCTCTCTCCATAGCCCTGTACCTATCCCCAAACTAATCCCGCTGCCCCACTCTCTCTCCCCATAGCCCTGTATCAATCCCCAAATTAATCCCACTGCCCCACTCTCTCTCCCCATAGCCCTGTATCAATCCCCAAACTAATCCCACTGCCCCACTCTCTCTCCCCATAGTCCTGTATCAATCCCCAAACTAATCCCACTGCCCTACTCTCTCTCCCCATAGCCCTGTATCAAACCCCAAACTAATCCCACTGCCCCCCTCTCTCCTAATAGCCCTGTACCAATCCCCGAACTAATCCCACTGCCCCGCTCTCTCCCCATAGCCCTGTACCAATCCCCGAACTAATCCCACTGCCCCGCTCTCTCCCCATAGCCCTGTATCAATCCCCAAACTAATCGCAATGCCCCACTCTCTCTCCCCATATCCCTGTATCAATCCCCACACTAATCCCACTGCCCCTCTCTCTCTCCCCATAGCCCTGTATCAATCCCCAAACTAATCGCAATGCCCCACTTTCTCTCCCCATAGCCCTGTATCAATCCCCAAACTAATCCCACTGCCCCGCTCTCTCTCCCCACAGCCCTGTATCAATCCCCAAACTGATCCCACTGCCCCACTCTCTCTCCACAAAGCCCTGTATCAATCCCCAAACTAATCCCACTGCCCCGCTCTCTCTCCCCACAGACCTGTATCAATCCCCAAACTGCTCCCACTGCCCCACTCTCTCTCCCCATGACCCTGTATCAATCCCCAAACTAATCCCAATGCCCCACTCTCTCTCCCCATAGCCCAGTATCAATCCCCAAACTAATCCCACTGCCCTGCTCTCTCTCCCCACAGCCCAGTATCAATCCCCAAACTAATCCCACTGCCCCGCTCTCTCTCCCCATAGTCCTGTATCACTCCCCAAACTAATCCCACTGCCCCCACTCTCTCTCCCCATAGCCCTGTATCAATCCCCAAACTAATCCCACTGGCTCGCTCTCTCTCCCCATAGCCCTGTATCAATCCCCAAACTAATCCCACTGCCCCGCTCTCTCCCCAGAGCCCTGTATCAATCCCCAAACTAATCCCTCTGCCCCACTCTCTCCCCATAGCCCTTTATCAATCCCCGAACTAATCCCACTGCCCCACTCTCTCTCCCCATAGCCCTGTATCAATCCCCAAACTAATCCCACTGCCTCGCTCTCTCTCCCCATAGCCCTGTATCAATCCCCAAACTAATCCCACTGCCCCGCTCTCTCTCCCCATAGCCCTGTATCAATCCCCAAACAAACCCCACTGCCCCACTCTCTCCCCATAGCCCTGTATCAATCCCCAAACTAATCCCACTGCCCCACTCTCTCCCCATAGCCGTGTATCGATCCCCAAACTAATCCCACTGCCCCACTCTCTCTACCCATTGCCCTGTATCAATCCCCAAACTAATCCCACAGCCCCACTCTCTCTCCACATAGCCCTGTATCAATCCCCAAACTAATCCCACTACCCCACTCTCGCTACCCATACCCCTGTATCAATCCCCAAACTAATCCCACTTCCCCAATCTCTCCTCATAGCCCTTTATCAATCCCCAAACTAATCCCACTGCCCCACTCTCGTTCCCCATCGCCCTGTATCAATCCCCAAACTAATCCCACTGCCCCGCTCTCTCTCCCCATAGTCCTGTAACTATCCCCGAACTCATCCCACTGCCCCACTCTCTCTCCTCATAGCCCTGTATCAATCCCCAAACTAATCCCACTGCCCCACTCTCTCTCCCCATAGCCCTGTATCGATCCCCAAACTAATCCTGCTGCCCCACTCTCTCTCCCCATAGCCCTGTATCAATCCCCAAACTAATCCCACTGCCCCGCTCTCTCCCCATAGCCCTGTATCAATCCCCAAACTAATCCCACTGCCCCACTCTCTCTCCCCATAGCCCTGTATCAATCCCCAAACTAATCCCACTGCCCCACTCTCTCTCCCGATAGCCCTGTATCAATCCCCAAACTAATCCCACTGCCCCGCTCTCTCCCCATAGCCCTGTATCAATCCCCAAACTAATCCCACTGCCCCGCTCTCTCCCCATAGCCCTGTATCAATCCCCAAACTAATCCTGCTGCCCTGCCCTCTCCCCATGGCCCTGTATCAATCCCCAAACTAATCCCGCTGCCCTGCCCTCTCCCCATGGCCCTGTATCAATCCCCAAACGAATCCCACTGCCCCACTCTCTCGCTGGAGCCCTGTATCAATCCCCAAACTAATCCCACTGCCCCGCGCTCTATCCCCATAGCCCTGTATCAATCCCCAAACTAATCCCACTGCCCCACTCTCTCTCCCCATAGCCCTGTATCAATCCCCAAACTAATCCCACTGCCCCACTCTCTCCCCATAGCCCTGTATCAATCCCCAAACTAATCCCACTGCCCCACTCTCTCTCCCCATAGCCCTGTCTCAATCCCCAAACTAATCCCACTGCCCCGCTCTCTCTCCCCACAGCCCTGTATCAATCTCCAAACTAATCCCACTGCCCCACTCTCTCTCCCATAGCCCTGTATCAATCTCCAAACTAATCCCACTGCCCCACACTCTCTACCCATAGCCCTGTATCAATCTCCAAACTAATCCCACTGCCCCACACTCTCTACCCATCGCCCTGTATCAATCTCCAAACTAATCCCACTGCCCCACTCTCTCTCCCCATAGCCCTGTATCAATCCCCAAACTAATCCCACTGCCCCACTCTCTCTCCCCATAGCCCTGTATCAA
Organism: Chiloscyllium plagiosum; assembly: GCF_037043375.1. Lineage (NCBI taxonomy): Eukaryota > Metazoa > Chordata > Chondrichthyes > Orectolobiformes > Hemiscylliidae > Chiloscyllium > Chiloscyllium plagiosum. The sequence continues at coordinate 73,677,810 of NW_028270165.1, forward strand.
TCCCCAAACTAATCCCACTGCCCCACTCTCTCTCCCCATGACCCTGTATCAATCCCCAAACTAATCCCACTGCCCCACTCTCTCTCCCCACAGCCCTGTATCAATCCCCAAACTAATCCCACTGCCCCACTCTCTCCCCAGAGCCCTGTATCAATCCCCAAACTAATCCCACTGCCCCGCTCTCTCCCCATAGCCCTGTATCAATCCCCAAACTAATCCCACTGCCCCACTCTCTCTCCCCATAGCCCTGTATCAATCCCCAAACTAATCCCACTGCCCCTCTCTCTCTCCCCATAGCCCTGTATCAATCCCCAAACTAATCCCACTGCCCCACTCTCTCTCCCCATAGCCCTGTATCAATCCCCAAACTAATCCCACTGCCCCACTCTCTCTCCCCATAGCCGTCTATCAATCCCCAAACTAATCCCTCTGCCCCACTCTCTCTCCCCAGAGCCCTGTATCAATCCCCAAACTAATCCCACTGCCCCACTCTCTCTCCCCATAGCCCTGTATCAATCCCCAAACTAATCCCACTGCCCCGCTCTCTCCCCATAGCCCTGTATCAATACCCAAACTAATCCCACTGCCCCGCTCTCTCTCCCCATAGCCCTGTATCAATCCCCAAACTAATCCCACTGCCCCACTCTCTCTCCCCATAGCCCTGTATCAATCCCCAAACTAATCCCACTGCCCCACTCTCTCTCCCCATAGCCCTGTATCAATCCCCAAACTAATCCCACTGCCCCCGCTCTCTCCCCATCGCCCTGTGTCAATCCCCAAACTAATCCCACAGCCCCATTCTCGTTCCCCAGAGCCCTGTATCAATCCCCAAACTAATCCCACTGCCCCACTCTCTCTCCCCATAGCCCTGTATCAATCCCCAAACTAATCCCACTGCCCCACTCTCTCTCCCCATAGCCCTGTATCAATCCCCAAACTAATCCCACTGCCCCCGCTCTCTCCCCATCGCCCTGTGTCAATCCCCAAACTAATCCCACTGCCCCACTCTCTCTCCCCATAGCCCTGTATCAATCCCCAAACTAATCCCACTGCCCCGCTCTCTCTCCCCATAGCCCTGTATCAATCCCCAAACTAATCCCACTGCCCCCCGCTCTCTCCCCATAGCCCGGTATCAATCCCCAAACTAATCCCACTGCCCCACTCTCTCTCCCCATAGCCCTGTATCAATCCCCAAACTAATCCCACTGCCCCCCGCTCTCTCCCCATAGCCCGGTATCAATCCCCAAACTAATCCCACTGCCCCACTCTCTCTCCCCATAGCCCTGTATCAATCCCCAAACTAATCCCACTGCCCCACTCTCTCTCCCGATAGCCCTGTATCAATCCCCAAACTAATCCCACTGCCCCGCTGTCTCCCCATAGCCCTGTATCAATCCCCAAACTAATCCCGCTGCCCCGCCCTCTCCCCATGGCCCTGTATCAATCCCCAAACGAATCCCACTGCCCCACTCTCTCCCTGGAGCCCTGTATCAATCCCCAAACTAATCCCACTACCCCACTCTCTCCCCATAGCCCTGTATCAATCCCCAAACTAATCCCACTGCCCCGCTCTCTCCCCATACCACTGTATCAATCCCCAAACTAATCCCACTGCCCCACTCTCTCCCCATAGCCCTGTATCAATCCCCAAACTAATCCCATTGCCCCACTCTCTCTCCCGATAGCCCTGTATCAATCCCCAAACTAATCCCACTGCCCCGCTCTCTCCCCATAGCCCTGTATCAATCCCCAAACTAATCCCACTGCCCCGCTCTCTCTCCCCATAGCCCTGTATCAGTCCCCAAACTAATCCACTGCCCCCAACTCTCTCCCCATAGCACTGTATCAATCCCCAAACTAATCCCACTGCCCCACTCTCTCTCCCCATAGCCCTGTATCAATCCCCAAACTAATCCCACTGCCCCACTCTCTCTCCCGATAGCCCTGTATCAATCCCCAAACTAATCCCACTGCCCCGCTGTCTCCCCATAGCCCTGTATCAATCCCCAAACTAATCCCGCTGCCCCGCCCTCTCCCCATGGCCCTGTATCAATCCCCAAACGAATCCCACTGCCCCACTCTCTCCCTGGAGCCCTGTATCAATCCCCAAACTAATCCCACTACCCCACTCTCTCCCCATAGCCCTGTATCAATCCCCAAACTAATCCCACTGCCCCGCTCTCTCCCCATACCACTGTATCAATCCCCAAACTAATCCCACTGCCCCACTGTCTCCCCATAGCCCTGTATCAATCCCCAAACTAATCCCATTGCCCCACTCTCTCTCCCGATAGCCCTGTATCAATCCCCAAACTAATCCCACTGCCCCGCTCTCTCCCCATAGCCCTGTATCAATCCCCAAACTAATCCCACTGCCCCGCTCTCTCTCCCCATAGCCCTGTATCAGTCCCCAAACTAATCCACTGCCCCCAACTCTCTCCCCATAGCACTGTATCAATCCCCAAACTAATCCCACTGCCCCACTCTCTCTCCCGATAGCCCTGTATCAATCCCCAAACTAATCCCACTGCCCCGCTCTCTCCCCATAGCCCTGTATCAATCCCCAAACTAATCCCGCTGCCCTGCCCTCTCCCCATGGCCCTGTATCAATCCCCAAACTAATCCCGCTGCCCTGCCCTCTCCCCATGGCCCTGTATCAATCCCCAAACGAATCCCACTGCCCCACTCTCTCCCTGGAGCCCTGTACCAATCCCCAAACTAATCCCACTGCCCCGCGCTCTATCCCCATAGCCCTGTATCAATCCCCAAACTAATCCCACTGCCCCACTCTCTCCCCATAGCCCTGTATCAATCCCCAAACTAATCCCACTGCCCCACTCTCTCTCCCATAGCCCTGTATCAATCCCCAAACTAATCCCACTGCCCCGCTCTCTCTCCTCATAGCCCTGTATCAATCCCCAAACTAATCCCACTGCCCCACTCTCTCTCCCCATAGCCCTGTCTCAATCCCCAAACTAATCCCACTGCCCCGCTCTCTCTCCCCATAGCCCTGTATCAATCTCCAAACTAATCCCACTGCCCCACTCTCTCTCCCATAGCCCTGTATCAATCTCCAAACTAATCCCACTGCCCCACACTCTCTACCCATAGCCCTGTATCAATCTCCAAACTAATCCCACTGCCCCACACTCTCTACCCATCGCCCTGTATCAATCTCCAAACTAATCCCACTGCCCCACTCTCTCTCCCCATAGCACTGTATCAATCCCCAAACTAATCCCACTGCCCCACTCTCTCTCCCCATAGCCCTGTATCAATCCCCAAACTAATCCCACTGCCCCACTCTCTCTCCCCATGACCCTGTATCAATCCCCAAACTAATCCCACTGCCCCACTCTCTCTCCCCACGGCCCTGTATCAATCCCCAAACTAATCCCACTGCCCCACTCTCTCCCCAGAGCCCTGTATCAATCCCCAAACTAATCCCACTGCCCCGCTCTCTCCCCATAGCCCTGTATCAATCCCCAAACTAATCCCACTGCCCCACTCTCTCTCCCCATAGCCCTGTATCAATCCCCAAACTTATCCCACTGCCCCTCTCTCTCTCCCCATAGCCCTGTATCAATCTCCAAACTAATCCCACTGCCCCGCTCTCTCTCCCCATAGCCCTGTATCAATCCCCAAACTAATCCCACTGCCCCACTCTCTCTCCCCATAGCCGTCTATCAATCCCCAAACTAATCCCTCTGCCCCACTCTCTCTCCCCAGAGCCCTGTATCAATCCCCAAACTAATCCCACTGCCCCACTCTCTCTCCCCATAGCCCTGTATCAATCCCCAAACTAATCCCACTGCCCCGTTCTCTCCCCATAGCCCTGTATCAATACCCAAACTAATCCCACTGCCCCGCTCTGTCTCCCCATAGCCCTGTATCAATCCCCAAACTAATCCCACTGCCCCACTCTCTCTCCCCATAGCCCTGTATCAATCCCCAAACTAATCCCACTGCCCCACTCTCTCTCCCCATAGCCCTGTATCAATCCCCAAACTAATCCCACTGCCCCCGCTCTCTCTCCCCATCGCCCTGTGTCAATCCCCAAACTAATCCCACAGCCCCATTCTCGTTCCCCATAGCCCTGTATCAATCCCCAAACTAATCCCACTGCCCCGCTCTCTCTCCCCATAGCCCTGTATCAATCCCCAAACTAATCCCACTGCCCCCCGCTCTCTCCCCATAGCCCGGTATCAATCCCCAAACTAATCCCACTGCCCCACTCTCTCTCCCCATAGCCCTGTATCAATCCCCAAACTAATCCCACTGCCCCCCGCTCTCTCCCCATAGCCCGGTACCAATCCCCAAACTAATCCCACTGCCCCACTCTCTCTCCCCATAGCCCTGTATCAATCCCCAAACTAATCCCAATGCCCCACTCTCTCTCCCGATAGCCCTGTATCAATCCCCAAACTAATCCCACTGCCCCGCTGTCTCCCCATAGCCCTGTATCAATCCCCAAACAAATCCCGCTGCCCCGCCCTCTCCCCATGGCCCTGTATCAATCCCCAAACGAATCCCACTGCCCCACTCTCTCCCTGGAGCCCTGTATCAATCCCCAAACTAATCCCACTACCCCACTCTCTCCCCATAGCCCTGTATCAATCCCCAAACTAATCCCACTGCCCCGCGCACTATCCCCATAGCCGTGTATCAATCCCCAAACTAATCCCACTGCCCCTCTCTCTCCCCATACCCCTGTATCAATCCCCAAACTAATCCCACTGCCCCACTCTCTCCCCATAGCCCTGTATTAATCCCCAAACTAATCCCACTGCCCCACTCTCTCTCCCCATAGCCCTGTATCAATCCCCAAACTAATCCCACTGCCCCACTCTCACTCCCATAGCCCTGTATCAATCCCCAAACTAATCCCACTGCCCCGCTCTCTGTCCTCATAGCCCTGTAACTATCCCCGAACTCATCCCACTGCCCCACTCTCTCTCCCCAAAGCCCTGTATCAATCCCCAAACTAATCCCACTGCCCCACTCTCTCTCCCCACAGCCTTGTATCAAATTCCAAACTAATCCCACTGCCCCGCTCTCCCCATAGCCCTGTATCAATCCCCAAACTCATCCCACTGCCCCACTCTCTCTCCACATAGCCCTGTATCAATCCCCAAACTAATCCCACTACCCCACTCTCGCTCCCCATAGCCCTGTATCAATCCCCAAACTAATCCCACTGCCCCGCTCTCTCTCCCGATAGCCCTGTATCAATCCCCAAACTAATCCCACTGCCCCGCTGTCTCCCCATAGCCCTGTATCAATCCCCAAACTAATCCCGCTGCCCCGCCCTCTCCCCATGGCCCTGTATCAATCCCCAAACGAGTCCCACTGCCCCACTCTCTCCCTGGAGCCCTATATCAATCCCCAAACTAATCCCACTGCCCCACTCTCTCCCCATAGCCCTGTGTCAATCCCCAAACTAATCCCACTGCCCCACTCTCTCTCCCCAAAGCCCTGTATCAATCCCCAAACTAATCCCACTGCCCCGCTCTCTCTCCCCACAGCCTTGTATCAAATTCCAAACTAATCCCACTGCCCCACTCTCTCTCCCCATAGCCCTGTATCAATCCCCAAACTCATCCCACTACCCCACTCTCGCTCCCCATAGCCCTGTATCAATCCCCAAACTAATCCCACTTCCCCAATCTCTCCCCATAGCCCTTTATCAATCCCCAAACTAATCCCACTGCCCCGCTCTCTGTCCCCATAGTCCTGTAACTATCCCCGAACTCATCCCACTGCCCCACTCTCTCTCCCCATAGCCCTGTATCAATCCCCAAACTAATCCCACTGCCCCACTCTCTCTCCCCATAGCCCTGTATCGATCCCCAAACTAATCCTGCTGCCCACTCTCTCTCCCCATAGCCCTGTATCAATCCCCAAACTAATCCCACTGCCCCGCTGTCTCCCCATAGCCCTGTATCAATCCCCAAACTAATCCCACTGCCCCACTCTCTCTCCCCATAGCCCTGTATCAATCCCCAAACTAATCCCATTGCCCCACTCTCTCTCCCGATAGCCCTGTATCAATCCCCAAACTAATCCCACTGCCCCGCTCTCTCCCCATAGCCCTGTATCAATCCCCAAACTAATCCCACTGCCCCACTCTCTCTCCCCATAGCCCTGTATCAATCCCCAAACTAATCCCACTGCCCCACTCTCTCTCCCGATAGCCCTGTATCAATCCCCAAACCAATCCCACTGCCCCACTCTCTCTCCCCATAGCCCTGTATCAATCCCCAAACTAATCCCACTGCCCCACTCTCTCTCCCGATAGCCCTGTATCAATCCCCAAACTAATCCCACTGCCCCGCTCTCTCCCCATAGCCCTGTATCAATCCCCAAACTAATCCCACTGCCCCACTCTCTCTCCCCATAGCCGTGTATCAATCCCCAAATTAATCCCACTGCCCCGCTCTCTCTCCCCATAGCCCTGTATCAATCCCCAAACTAATCCCACTGCCCCCCGCTCTCTCCCCATAGCCCTGTCTCAATCCCCAAACTAATCCCACTGCCCCGCTCTCTCTCCCCATAGCCCGGTATCAATCCCCAAACTAATCCCCCTGCCCCGCTCTCTCTCCCCATAGCCCGGTATCAATCCCCAAACTAATCCCACTTCCCCACTCTCTCCCCATAACCCGGTATCAATCCCCAAACTAATCCCACTGCCCCACTCTCTCCCCATAGCCCTGTATCAATCCCCAAACTAATCACACTGCCCCACTCTCTCCCCATGGCCCTGTATCAATCCCCAAACTAATCCCACTGCCCCACTCTCTCTCCCCATAGCCCTGTATCAATCCCCAAACTAATCCCACTGCCCCACTCTCTCTCCCCATAGCCCTGTATCAATCCCCAAACTAATCCCACTGCCCCACTCTCTCTCCACAAAGCCCTGTATCAATCCCCAAACTAATCCCACTGCACCGCTCTCTCCCCCCATAGCCCTGTATCAATCCCCAACATAATCCCACTGCCCCGCTCTCTCTTCTCATAGCCCTGTATCAATCCCCAAACTAATCCCACTGCCCCACTCTCTCTCCATAGCCATGTATCAATCCCCAAACTAATCCCACTGCCCCCGCTCTCTCTCCCCATAGACCTGTATCGATCCCCAAACTAATCCCACTGCCCCGCTCTCTCCCCCCATAGCCCTGTATCAATCCCCAAACTAATCCCACTGCCCCACTCTCTCTCCATAGCCATGTATCAATCCCCAAACTAATCCCACTGCCCCCGCTCTCTCTCCCCATAGCCCTGTATCAATCCCCAAACTAATCCCACTGCCCCACTCTCTCTCCATAGCCATGTATCAATCCCCAAACTAATCCCTCTGCCCCGCTCTCTCTCCCCATAGCCCTGTATCGATCCCCAAACTAATCCCACTGACCCACTCTCTCCCCATAGCCGTGTATCGATCCCCAAACTAATCCCACTGCCCCACTCTCTCTCCCCATAGCCCTGTATCAATCCCCAAACTAATCCCACTGCCCCCCGCTCTCTCCCCATAGCCCGGTATCAATCCCCAAACTAATCCCACTGCCCCGCTCTCTCTCCCCACAGCCTTGTATCAAATTCCAAATTAATCCCACTGCCCCGCTCTCTCCCCATAGCCCTGTATCGATCCCCAAACTAATCCCACTGCCCCACTCTCTCTCCCCACAGCCTTGTATCAAATTCCAAACTAATCCTACTGTCCCGCTCTCTCTCCCCATAGCCCTGTATCAATCCCCAAACTAATCCCACTGCCCCACTCTCTCTACCCATAGCCCTGTATCAATCCCCAAACTAATCCCACTGCCCCACTCTCTCTCCCGATAGCCCTGTATCAATCCCCAAACTAATCCCACTGCCCCACTCTCTCTCCCCACAGCCCTGTATCAATCCCCAAACTAATCCCGCTGCCCCGCCCTCTCCCCATAGCCCTGTATCAATCCCCAAACGAATCCCACTGCCCCACTCTCTCCCTGGAGCCCTGTATCAATCCCCAAACTAATCCCACTACACCACTCTCTCCCCATAGCCCAGTATCAATCCCCAAACTAATCCCACTGCCCCGCTCTCTCCCCATACCCCTGTATCAATCCCCAAACTAATCCCACTGCCCCACTCTCTCCCCATAGCCCTGTATCAATCCCCAAACTAATCCCACTGCCCCACTCTCTCTCCCATAACCCTGTATCAATCCCCAAACTAATCCCACTGCCCCGCTCTCTCTCCTCATAGCCCTGTATCAATCCCCAAACTAATCCCACTGCCCCACTCTCTCTCCCCATAGCCCTGTCTCAATCCCCAAACTTATCCCACTGCCCCGCTCTCTCTCCCCATAGCCCTGTATCAATCCCCAAACTAATCCCACTGCCCCGCTCTCTCTCCCCATAGCCCTGTATCAATCCCCAAACTAATCCCACTGCCCCGCTCTCTCTCCCCATAGCCCTGTATCAATCCCCAAACTAATCCCACTGCCCCGCTCTCTCTCCCCATAGCCCTGTATCAATCCCTAAACTAATCCCACTGCCCCACTCACTCTCCCCATAGCCCTGTATCAATCCCCAAACTAATCCCACTGCCCCGCTCTCTCTCCCCATAGCCCTGTATCAATCCCCAAACTAATCCCACTGCCCCGCTCTCTCTCCCCACAGCCCTGTATCAATCCCCAAACTAATCCCACTGCCCCACTCTCTCTCCATAGCCATGTATCAATCCCCAAACTAATCCCACTGCCCGCGCTCTCTCTCCCCATAGCCCTGTATCGATCCCCAAACTAATCCCACTGCCCCACTCTCTCCCCCCATAGTCCTGTATCAATCCCCAAACTAATCCCACTGCCCCGCTCACTCTCCCCATAGCCCTGTATCAATCCCCAAACTAATCCCACTGCCCCGCTCTCTCCCCATAGCCCTGTATCAATCCCCAAACTAATCCCACTGCCCCGCTCTCTCCCCATAGCCCTGTATCAATCCCCAAACTAATCCCACTGCCCCGCTCTCTCCCCATAGCCCTGTATCAATCCCCAAACTAATCCCACTGCCCCACTCTCTCTCCCCATCGCCCTGTATCAACCCCCAAACTAATCCCACTGCCCCACTCTCTCCCCATAGCCGTATATCGATCCCCAAACTAATCCCACTGCCCCACTCTCTCTCCCCATAGCCCTGTATCAATCCCCAAACTAATCCCACTTCCCCGCTCTCTCTCCCCATAGCCCTGTATCAATCCCCAAACTAATCCCACTGCCGCGTTCTCTCCCCATAGCCCTGTATCAATCCCCAAACTAATCCCACTGCCCCACTCTCTCCCCATAGCCCTGTATCAATCCCCAAACTAATCCCACTGCCCCACACTCTCTCCCCATAGCCCTGTATCAATCCCCAAACTAATCCCACTGCCCCACACTCTCTCCCCATAGCCCTGTATCAATCCCCAAACTAATCCCACTGCCCCACTCTCTCTCCCCATGACCCTGTATCAATCCCCAAACTAATCCCACAGCCCCCGCTCTCTCTCCCCATAGCCCTGTATCAATACCCAAACTAATCCCACTGCCCCGCTCTCTCCCCAGAGCCCTGTGTCAATCCCCAAACTAATCCCTCTGCCGCGCTCTCTCTCCCAATAGCCCTGTATCAATCCCCAAACTAATCCCACTGCCCCACTCTCTCTCCCCATAGCCCTATATCAATCCCCAAACTAATCCCACTGCCCCGCTGTCTCCCCATAGCCCTGTATCAATCCCCAAACGAATCCCGCTGCCCCGCCCTCTCCCCATGGCCCTGTATCAATCCCCAAACGAATCCCACTGCCCCACTCTCTCCCTGGAGCCCTGTATCAATCCCCAAACTAATCCCACTACCCCACTCTCTCCCCATAGCCCTGTATCAATCCCCAAACTAATCCCACTGCCCCGCGCTCTATCCCCATAGCCCTGTATCAATCCCCAAACTAATCCCACTGCGCCGCTCTCTCCCCATACCCCTGTATCAATCCCCAAACTAATCCCACTGCCCCACTCTCTCTCCTCATAGCCCTGTATCAATCCCCAAACTAATCCCACTGCCCCACTCTCTCTCCCCATACCCCTGTATCAATCCCCAAACTAATCCCACTGCCCCACTCTCTCTCCCCATAGCCCTGTATCAATCCCCAAACTAATCCCACTGCCCCACTCTCTCTCTCCATCGCCCTGTATCAATCCCCAAACTAATCCCACTGCCCCACTCTCTCTCCCATAGCCCTGTATCAATCCCCAAACTAATCCCACGGCCCCGCTCTCACTCCTCATAGCCCTGTATCAATCCCCAAACTAATCCCACTGCCCCACTCTCTCTCCCCATAGCCCTGTCTCAATCCCCAAACTAATCCCACTGCCCCACTCTCTCTCCCCATAGCCCTGTCTCAATCCCCAAACTAATCCCACTGCCCCACTCTCTCTCCCCATAGCCCTGTCTCAATCCCCAAACTAATCCCACTGCCCCGCTCTCTCTCCCGATAGCCCTGTATCAATCCCCAAACTAATCCCACTGCCCCGCTCTCTCTCCCCATAGCCCTGTATCAATCCTCAAACTAATCCCACTGCCCCACTCTCTCTCCCCAGAGCCCTGTATCAATCCCCAAACTAATCCCACTGCCCCGCTCTCTCTCCCCATTGCCCTGTATCAATCCCCAAACTAATCCAACTGCCCCGCTCTCTCCCCATAGCCCTGTATCAATCCCCAAACTAATCCCACTGCCCCACTCTCTCTCCCCATAGCCCTGTATCAATCCCCAAACTAATCCCAATGCCCCGCTCTCTCTCCCCATAGCCCTGTATCAATCCCCAAACTAATCCCACTGCCCCACTCTCTCCCCATAGCCCTGTATCAATCCCCAAACTAATCCTACTGCCCCACTCTCTCTCCCCATAGCCCTGTATCAATCCCCAAACTAATCCCAATGCCCCGCTCTCTCCCCATAGCCCTGTATCAATCCTCAAACTAATCCCACTGCCCCGCTCACTCTCCCCATAGCCCTGTATCAATCCCCAAACTAATCCCACTGCCCCGCTCACTCTCCCCATAGCCCTGTATCAATCCCCAAACTAATCCCACTGCCCCGCTCTCTCCCCAGAGCCCTGTATCAAACCCCGAACTAATCCCACTGCCCCACTCTCTCTCCCCATAGCCCTGTATCAATCCCCAAACTAATCCCACTGCCCCACTCTCTCTCCCGATAGCCCTGTATCAATCCCCAAACTAATCCCACTTCCCCACTCTCTCCCCATTGGCCGGTATCAATCCCCAAACTAATCCCACTGCCCCACTCTCTCCCCATAGCCGTGTATCGATCCCCAAACTAATCCCACTGCCCCACTCTCTCTCCCCATAGCCCTGTATCAATCCCCAAACTAATCCCACTGCCCTGCTCTCTCTCCCCATAGCCCTGTGTCAATCCCCAAACTAATCCCACTACCCCACTCTCTCTCCCATAGCCCTGTATCAATCCCCAAACTAATCCCACTGCCCCACTCTCTCTCCCCACAGCCCTGTATCAATCCCCAAACTAATCCCACTGCCCCACTCTCTCTCCCATAGCCCTGTATCAATCCCCAAACTAATCCCACTGCCCCACTCTCTCTCCCCATAGCCCTGTATCAATCCCCAAACTAATCCCACTGCCCCGCTCTCTCTCCATAGCCATGTATCAATCCCCAAACTAATCCCTCTGCCCCGCTCTCTCTCCATAGCCATGTATCAATCCCCAAACTAATCCCACTGCCCCACTCTCTCTCCATAGCCATGTATCAATCCCCAAACTAATCCCTCTGCCCCGCTCTCTCTCCCCATAGCCCTGTATCGATCCCCAAACTAATCCCACTGACCCACTCTCTCCCCATAGCCGTGTATCGATCCCCAAACTAATCCCACTGCCCCACTCTCTCTCCCCATAGCCCTGTATCAATCCCCAAACTAATCCCACTGCCCCGCTCTCTCTCCCCATAGCCCTGTGTCAATCCCCAAACTAATCCCACTGCCCCACTCTCTCTCCCATAGCCCTGTATCAATCCCCAAACTAATCCCACTGCCCCACTCTCTCTCCCCACAGCCCTGTATCAATCCCCAAACTAATCCCACTGCCCCACTCTCTCTCCCATAGCCCTGTATCAATCCCCAAACTAATCCCACTTCCCCGCTCTCTCCCCATAGCCCTGTATCAATCCCCAAACTAATCCCACTGCCCCACTCTCTCTCCCATAGCCCTGTATCAATCCCCAAACTAATCCCACTTCCCCACTCTCTCCCCCTAGCCCGGTATCAATCCCCAAACTAATCCCACTGCCCCACTCTCTCCCCATAGCCCTGTATCAATCCCCAAACTAATCACACTGCCCCACTCTCTCCCCATGGCCCTGTATCAATCCCCAAACTAATCCCACTGCCCCACTCTCTCTCCCCATAGCCCTGTATCAATCCCCAAACTAATACCACTGCCCCACTCTCTCCCCATAGCCCTGTATCAATCCCCAAACTAATCCCACTGCCCCACTCTCTCTCCACAAAGCCCTGTATCAATCCCCAAACTAATCCCACTGCCCCGCTCTCTCCCCCCATAGCCCTGTATCAATCCCCAAACTAATCCCACTGCCCCGCTCTCTCCCCCCATAGCCCTGTATCAATCCCCAAACTAATCCCACTGCCCCGCTCTCTCCCCCCATAGCCCTGTATCAATCCCCAAACTAATCCCACTGCCCCACTCTCTCTCCCCATAGCCCTGTATCAATCCCCAAACTAATCCCACTGCCCCACTCTCTCTCCATAGCCATGTATCAATCCCCAAACTAATCCCACTGCCCCCGCTCTCTCTCCCCATAGCCCTGTATCGATCCCCAAACTAATCCCACTGCCCCGCTCTCTCCCCCCATAGTCCTGTATCAATCCCCAAACTAATCCCACTGCCCCACTCTCTCTCCATAGCCATGTATCAATCCCCAAACTAATCCCACTGCCCCCGCTCTCTCTCCCCATAGCCCTGTATCAATCCCCAAACTAATCCCACTGCCCCACTCTCTCTCCATAGCCATGTATCAATCCCCAAACTAATCCCACTGCCCCCGCTCTCTCTCCCCATAGCCCTGTATCGATCCCCAAACTAATCCCTCTGCCCCGCTCTCTCTCCCCATAGCCCTGTATCAATCCCCAAACTAATCCCACTGCCCCCGCTCTCTCCCCATAGCCCTGTATCGATCCCCAAACTAATCCCACTGACCCACTCTCTCCCCATAGCCGTGAATCGATCCCCAAACTAATCCCACTGCCCCGCTCTCTCTCCCCATAGCCCTGTATCGATCCCCAAACTAATCCCACTGCCCCACTCTCTCTCCCCATAGCCCTGTATCAATCCCCAAACTAATCCCACTGCCCCGCTCTCTCTCCCCATAGCCCTGTGTCAATCCCCAAACTAATCCCACTGCCCCACTCTGTCTCCCATAGCCCTGTATCAATCCCCAAACTAATCCCACTGCCCCACTCTCTCTCCCCACAGCCCTGTATCAATCCCCAAACTAATCCCACTGCCCCACTCTCTCTCCCATAGCCCTGTATCAATCCCCAAACTAATCCCACTGCCCCACTCTCTCTCCCATAGCCCTGTATCAATCCCCAAACTAATCCCACTGCCCCGCTCTCTCCCCATAGCCCTGTATCAATCCCCAAACTAATCCCACTGCCCCACTCTCTCTCCCATAGCCCTGTATCAATCCCCAAACTAATCCCACTGCCCCACTCTCTATCCCCACAGCCATGTATCAATCCCCAAACTAATCCCACTGCCCCACTCTCTCTCCCATAGCCCTGTATCAATCCCCAAACTAATCCCACTGCCCCACTCTCTCTCCCATAGCCCTGTATCAATCCCCAAACTAATCCCACTGCCCCGCTCTCTCCCCATAGCCCTGTATCAATCCCCAAACTAATCCCACTGCCCCGCTCTCTCCCCCCATAGTCCTGTATCAATCCCCAAACTAATCCCACTGCCCCACTCTCTCTCCATAGCCATGTATCAATCCCCAAACTAATCCCTCTGCCCCGCTCTCTCTCCCCATAGCCCTGTATCGATCTCCAAACTAATCCCACTGCCCCACTCTCTCTCCATAGCCATGTATCAATCCCCAAACTAATCCCTCTGCCCCGCTCTCTCCCCATAGCCCTGTATCGATCCCCAAACTAATCCCACTGACCCACTCTCTCCCCATAGCCGTGTATCGATCCCCAAACTAATCCCACTGCCCCACACTCTCTCCCCATAGCCCTGTATCAATCCCCAAACTAATCCCACTGCCCCGCGCTCTCTCCCCATAGCCCTGTGTCAATCCCCAAACTAATCCCACTGCCCCACTCTCTCTCCCATAGCCCTGTATCAATCCCCAAACTAATCCCACTGCCCCACTCTCTCTCCCCATAGCCCTGTATCAATCCCCAAACTAATCCCACTGCCCCGCTCTCTCTCCCCATAGCCCTGTATCAATCCCCAAACTAATCCCACTGCCCCACTCTCTCTCCCCACAGCCCTGTATCAATCCCCAAACTAATCCCACTGCCCCACTCTCTCTCCCATAGCCCTGTATCAATCCCCAAACTAATCCCACTGCCCCCACTCTCTCTCCCATAGCCCTGTATCAATCCCCAAACTAATCCCACTGCCCCGCTCTCTCCCCATAGCCCTGTATCAATCCCCAAACTAATCCCACTGCCCAACTCTCTCTCCCATAGCCCTGTATCAATCCCCAAACTAATCCCACTGCCCCACTCTCTCGCCCCACAGCCCTGTATCAATCCCCAAACTAATCCCACTGCACCACTCTCTCTCCCATAGCCCTGTATCAATCCCCAAACTAATCCCACTGCCCCACTCTCTCTCCCATAGCCCTGTATCAATCCCCAAACTAATCCCACTGCCCCGCTCTCTCCCCATAGCCCTGTATCAATCCCCAAACTAATCCCACTGCCCCGCTCTCTCCCCCCATAGCCCTGTATCAATCCCCAAACTAATCCCACTGCCCCGCTCTCTCTCCCCATAGCCCTGTATCAATCCCCAAACTAATCCCACTGCCCCACTCTCTCTCCCCATAGCCCTGTATCAATCCCCAAACTAATCCCACTGCCCCACTCTCTCTCCCCACAGCCCTGTATCAATCCCCAAACTAATCCCACTGCCCCACTCTCTCTCCCCATAGCCCTGTATCAATCCCCAAACTAATCCCACTGCCCCACTCTCTCTCCCCATAGCCCTGTATCAATCCCCAAACTAATCCCACTGCCCCACTCTCTCTCCCCATAGCCCTGTATTGATCCCCAAACTCATCCCACTGCCCCACTCTCTCCCCATAGCCCTGTATCAATCCCCAAACTAATCCCACTGCTCCACTCTCTCTCCCCAGAGCCCTGTATCAATCCCCAAACTAATCCCACTGCCCCGCTCTCTCTCCCCATAGCCCTGTATCAATCCCCAAACTAATCCCACTGCCCCACTCTCCCCATAGCCCTGTATCAATCCCCAAACTAATCCCACTGCCCCACTCTCTCTCCCCATAGCCCTGTCTCAATCCCCAAACTAATCCCACTGCTCCACTCTCTCTCCCCAGAGCCCTGTATCAATCCCCAAACTAATCCCACTGCCCCGCTCTCTCTCCCCATAGCCCTGTATCAATCCCCAAACTAATCCCACTGCCCCACTCTCCCCATAGCCCTGTATCAATCCCCAAACTAATCCCACTGCCCCGCTCTCTCTCCCCATAGCCCTGTATCAATCCCCAAACTCATCCCACTGCTCCACTCTCCCCATAGCCCTGTATCAATCCCCAAACTAATCCCACTGCCCCACTCTCTCTCCCCATAGCCCTGTATCAATCCCCAAACTAATCCCACTGCCCCACTCTCCCCATAGCCCTGTATCAATCCCCAAACTAATCCCACTGTCCCACTCTCTCCCCATAGCCCTGTATCAATCCCCAAACTAATCCCACTGTCCCACTCTCTCCCCATAGCCCTGTATCAATCCCCAAACTAATCCCACTGCTCCACTCTCTCTCCCCAGAGCCCTGTGTCAATCCCCAAACTAATCCCACTGCCCCGCTCTCTCCCCATAGCCCTGTATCGATCCCCAAACTAATCCCACTGCCCCACTCTCTCTCCCCATAGACCTGTATCAATCCCCAAACTAATCCCACTGCCCTGCTCTCTCTCCCCATAGCCCTGTTTCAATCCCCAAACCAATCCCACTGCCCCACACTCTCTCCCCATAGCCCTGTATCAATCCCCAAACTAATCCCACTGCCCCACTCTCTCTCCCCATGACCCTGTATCAATCCCCAAACTAATCCCACAGCCCCCGCTCTCTGTCCCCATAGCCCTGTATCAATCCCCAAACTAATCCCACTGCCCCGCTCTCTCTCCCCATAGCCCTGTATCAATACCCAAACTAATCCCACTGCCCCGCTCTCTCCCCAGAGCCCTGTGTCAATCCCCAAACTAATCCCTCTGCCGCGCTCTCTCTCCCAATAGCCCTGTATCAATCCCCAAACTAATCCCACTGCCCCACTCTCTCCCCATAGCCCTGTATCAATCCCCAAACTAATCCCACTGCCCCACTCTCTCTCCCGATAGCCCTGTATCAATCCCCAAACTAATCCCACTGCCCCACTCTCTCTCCCCAGAGCCCTGTATCAATCCCCAAACTAATCCCACTGCCCCGCTCTCTCTCCCCATAGCCCTGTATCAATCCCCAAACTAATCCCACTGCCCCGCTCTCTCTCCCCATTGCCCTGTATCAATCCCAAACTAATCCCACTGCCCCGCTCTCTCTCCCCATTGCCCTGTATCAATCCCCAAACTAATCCCACTGCCCCGCGCTCTATCCCCATAGCCCTGTATCAATCCCCAAACTAATCCCACTGCGCCGCTCTCTCCCCATACCCCTGTATCAATCCCCAAACTAATCCCACTGCCCCACTCTCTCTCCCACAGCCCTGTATCAATCCCCAAACTAATCCCACTGCCCCGCTCTCTCTCCTCATAGCCCTGTATCAATCCCCAAACTAATCCCACTGCCCCACTCTCTCTCCCCATACCCCTGTATCAATCCCGAAACTAATCCCAATGCCCCGCTCTCTCTCCCCATAGCCCTGTATCAATCCCCAAACTAATCCCACTGCCCCACTCTCTCCCCATAGCCCGGTATCAATCCCCAAACTAATCCCACTGCCCCGCTCACTCTCCCCATAGCCCGGTATCAATCCCCAAACTAATCCCACTTCCCCACTCTCTCCCCATAGCCCGGTATCAATCCCCAAACTAATCCCACTGCCCCACTCTCTCCCCATAGCCCTGTATCAATCCCCAAACTAATCCCTCTGCCCCACTCTCTCCTCATGGCCCTGTATCAATCCCCAAACTAATCCCACTGCCCCACTCTCTCTCCCCATAGCCCTGTATCAATCCCCAAACTAATCCCACTGCCCCACTCTCTCTCCCCATAGCCCTGTATCAATCCCCAAACTAATCCCACTGCCCCACTCTCTCTCCACAAAGCCCTGTATCAATCCCCAAACTAATCCCACTGCCCCGCTCTCTCCCCCCATAGCCCTGTATCAATCCCCAAACTAATCCCACTGCCCCGCTCTCTCTCCTCATAGCCCTGTATCAATCCCCAAACTAATCCCACTGCCCCACTCTCTCTCCATAGCCATGTATCAATCCCCAAACTAATCCCACTGCCCCCGCTCTCTCTCCCCATAGCCCTGTATCGATCCCCAAACTAATCCCACTGCCCCGCTCTCTCCCCCCATAGTCCTGTATCAATCCCCAAACTAATCCCACTGCCCCACTCTCTCTCCCCATAGCCATGTATCAATCCCCAAACTAATCCCACTGCCCCCGCTCTCTCTCCCCATAGCCCTGTATCAATCCCCAAACTAATCCCACTGCCCCACTCTCTCTCCATAGCCATGTATCAATCCCCAAACTAATCCCTCTGCCCCGCTCTCTCTCCCCATAGCCCTGTATCGATCCCCAAACTAATCCCACTGACCCACTCTCTCCCCATAGCCGTGTATCGATCCCCAAACTAATCCCACTGCCCCACTCTCTCTCCCCATAGCCCTGTATCAATCCCCAAACTAATCCCACTGCCCCGCTCTCTCTCCCCATAGCCCTGTGTCAATCCCCAAACTAATCCCACTGCCCCACACTCTCTCCCCATAGCCCTGTATCAATCCCCAAACTAATCCCACTGCCCCACTCTCTCTCCCCATGACCCTGTATCAATCCCCAAACTAATCCCACAGCCCCCGCTCTTTGTCCCCATAGCCCTGTATCAATCCCCAAACTAATCCCACTGCCCCGCTCTCTCTCCCCATAGCCCTGTATCAATACCCAAACTAATCCCACTGCCCCGCTCTCTCCCCAGAGCCCTGTGTCAATCCCCAAACTAATCCCTCTGCCGCGCTCTCTCTCCCAATAGCCCTGTATCAATCCCCAAACTAATCCCACTGCCCCACTCTCTCCCCATAGCCCTGTATCAATCCCCAAACTAATCCCACTGCCCCACTCTCTCTCCCGATAGCCCTGTATCAATCCCCAAACTAATCCCACTGCCCCACTCTCTCTCCCCAGAGCCCTGTATCAATCCCCAAACTAATCCCACTGCCCCGCTCTCTCTCCCCATAGCCCTGTATCAATCCCCAAACTAATCCCACTGCCCCGCTCTCTCTCCCCATTGCCCTGTATCAATCCCAAACTAATCCCACTGCCCCGCTCTCTCTCCCCATTGCCCTGTATCAATCCCCAAACTAATCCCACTGCCCCGCGCTCTATCCCCATAGCCCTGTATCAATCCCCAAACTAATCCCACTGCGCCGCTCTCTCCCCATACCCCTGTATCAATCCCCAAACTAATCCCACTGCCCCACTCTCTCTCCCATAGCCCTGTATCAATCCCCAAACTAATCCCACTGCCCCGCTCTCTCTCCTCATAGCCCTGTATCAATCCCCAAACTAATCCCACTGCCCCACTCTCTCTCCCCATACCCCTGTATCAATCCCCAAACTAATCCCACTGCCCCACTCTCTCTCCCCATAGCCCTGTATCAATCCCCAAACTAATCCCACTGCCCCACTCTCTCTCTCCATCGCCCTGTATCAATCCCCAAACTAATCCCACTGCCCCACTCTCTCTCCCATAGCCCTGTATCAATCCCCAAACTAATCCCACGGCCCCGCTCTCACTCCTCATAGCCCTGTATCAATCCCCAAACTAATCCCACTGCCCCACTCTCTCTCCCCATAGCCCTGTCTCAATCCCCAAACTAATCCCACTGCCCCACTCTCTCCCCATAGCCCTGTCTCAATCCCCAAACTAATCCCACTGCCCCACTCTCTCTCCCCATAGCCCTGTCTCAATCCCCAAACTAATCCCACTGCCCCACTCTCTCCCCATAGCCCTGTATCAATCCCCAAACTAATCCCACTGCCCCGCTCTCTCTCCCCATAGCCCTGTATCAATCCCCAAACTAATCCCACTGCCCCGCTCTCTCTCCCGATAGCCCTGTATCAATCCCCAAACTAATCCCACTGCCCCGCTCTCTCTCCCCATAGCCCTGTATCGATCCCCAAACTAATCCCACTGCCCCGCTCTCTCTCCCGATAGCCCTGTATCGATCCCCAAACTAATCCCACTGCCCCGCTCTCTCCCCAGAGCCCTGTATCAATCCTCAAACTAATCCCACTGCCCCGCTCTCTCCCCAGAGCCCTGTATCAATCCTCAAACTAATCCCACTGCCCCGCTCTCTCTCCTCATAGCCCTGTATCAATCCCGAAACTAATCCCAATGCCCCGCTCTCTCTCCCCATAGCCCTGTATCAATCCCCAAACTAATCCCACTGCCCCACTCTCTCCCCATAGCCCTGTATCAATCCCCAAACTAATCCCACTGCCCCACTCTCTCCCCATAGCCCTGTATCAATCCTCAAACTAATCCCACTGCCCCGCTCACTCTCCCCATAGCCCGGTATCAATCCCCAAACTAATCCCACTGCCCCGCTCACTCTCCCCATAGCCCGGTATCAATCCCCAAACTAATCCCACTTCCCCACTCTCTCCCCATAGCCCGGTATCAATCCCCAAACTAATCCCACTGCCCCACTCTCTCCCCATAGCCCTGTATCAATCCCCAAACTAATCACACTGCCCCACTCTCTCCTCATGGCCCTGTATCAATCCCCAAACTAATCCCACTGCCCCACTCTCTCTCCCCATAGCCCTGTATCAATCCCCAAACTAATCCCACTGCCCCACTCTCTCTCCCCATAGCCCTGTATCAATCCCCAAACTAATCCCACTGCCCCACTCTCTCTCCACAAAGCCCTGTATCAATCCCCAAACTAATCCCACTGCCCCGCTCTCTCCCCCCATAGCCCTGTATCAATCCCCAAACTAATCCCACTGCCCCGCTTTCTCTCCTCATAGCCCTGTATCAATCCCCAAACTAATCCCACTGCCCCACTCTCTCTCCATAGCCATGTATCAATCCCCAAACTAATCCCACTGCCCCCGCTCTCTCTCCCCATAGCCCTGTATCGATCCCCAAACTAATCCCACTGCCCCGCTCTCTCCCCCCATAGTCCTGTATCAATCCCCAAACTAATCCCACTGCCCCACTCTCTCTCCCCATAGCCATGTATCAATCCCCAAACTAATCCCACTGCCCCCGCTCTCTCTCCCCATAGCCCTGTATCAATCCCCAAACTAATCCCACTGCCCCACTCTCTCTCCATAGCCATGTATCAATCCCCAAACTAATCCCTCTGCCCCGCTCTCTCTCCCCATAGCCCTGTATCGATCCCCAAACTAATCCCACTGACCCACTCTCTCCCCATAGCCGTGTATCGATCCCCAAACTAATCCCACTGCCCCACTCTCTCTCCCCATAGCCCTGTATCAATCCCCAAACTAATCCCACTGCCCCGCTCTCTCTCCCCATAGCCCTGTGTCAATCCCCAAACTAATCCCACTGCCCCACTCTCTCTCCCATAGCCCTGTATCAATCCCCAAACTAATCCCACTTCCCCACTCTCTCCCCATAGCCCGGTATCAATCCCCAAACTAATCCCACTGCCCCACTCTCTCCCCATAGCCCTGTATCAATCCCCAAACTAATCACACTGCCCCACTCTCTCCCCATGGCCCTGTATCAATCCCCAAACTAATCCCACTGCCCCACTCTCTCTCCCCATAGCCCTGTATCAATCCCCAAACTAATCCCACTGCCCCGCTCTCTCTCCCCACAGCCCTGTATCAATCCCCAAACTAATCCCACTGCCCCACTCTCTCTCCATAGCCATGTATCAATCCCCAAACTAATCCCACTGCCCCCGCTCTCTCACCCTATAGCCCTGTATCGATCCCCAAACTAATCCCACTGCCCCACTCTCTCTCCCCATAGCCCTGTATCAATCCCCAAACTAATCCCACTGCCCCACTCTCTCTCCCCATCGCCCTGTATCAATCCCCAAACTAATCCCACTGCCCCCGCTCTCTCACCCTATAGCCCTGTATCGATCCCCAAACTAATCCCACTGCCCCACTCTCTCTCCCCATAGCCCTGTATCAATCCCCAAACTAATCCCACTGCCCCACTCTCTCTCCCCATCGCCCTGTATCGATCCCCAAACTAATCCCACTGCCCCACTCTCTCTCCCCATAGCCGTGTATCGATCCCCAAACTAATCCCACTGCCCCACTCTCTCTCCCCATAGCCCTGTGTCAATCCCCAAACTAATCCCACTGCCCCGCTCACTCTCCCCATAGCCCTGTATCAATCCCCAAACTAATCCCACAGCCCCCGCTCTCTCTCCCCATAGCCCTGTATCAATCCCCAAACTAATCCCACTGCCCCGCTCTCTCTCCCCATAGCCCTGTATCAATACCCAAACTAATCCCACTGCCCCGCTCTCTCCCCAGAGCCCTGTGTCAATCCCCAAACTAATCCCTCTGCCGCGCTCTCTCTCCCAATAGCCCTGTATCAATCCCCAAACTAATCCCACTGCCCCACTCTCTCTCCCGATAGCCCTGTATCAATCCCCAAACTAATCCCACTGCCCCACTCTCTCTCCCCATAGCCCTGTATCAATCCCCAAACTAATCCCACTGCCCCACTCTCTCTCCCCATAGCCCTGTATCAATCCCCAAACTAATCCCACTGCCCCACTCTCTCTCTCCCCATAGCCCTGTATCAATCCCCAAACTAATCCCACTGCCCCGCTGTCTCCCCATAGCCCTGTATCAATCCCCAAACGAATCCCGCTGCCCCGCCCTCTCCCCATGGCCCTGTATCAATCCCCAAACGAATCCCACTGCCCCACTCTCTCCCTGGAGCCCTGTATCAATCCCCAAACTAATCCCACTACCCCACTCTCTCCCCATAGCCCTGTATCAATCCCCAAACTAATCCCACTGCCCCGCGCTCTATCCCCATACCCCTGTATCAATCCCCAAACTAATCCCACTGCGCCGCTCTCTCCCCATACCCCTGTATCAATCCCCAAACTAATCCCACTGCCCCACTCTCTCTCCCCATACCCCTGTATCAATCCCCAAACTAATCCCACTGCCCCACTCTCTCTCCCCATAGCCCTGTATCAGTCCCCAAACTAATCCCACTGCCCCACTCTCTCTCCCCATCGCCCTGTATCAATCCCCAAACTAATCCCACTGCCCCACTCTCTCTCCCATAGCCCTGTATCAATCCCCAAACTAATCCCACTGCCCCACTCTCTCTCCCCATTGCCCTGTCTCAATCCTCAACCTTATCCCACTGCCCCGCTCTCTCTCCCCATAGCCCTGTATCAATCCCCAAACTAATCCCACTGCCCCGCACTCTCTCCCCATAGCCCTGTATCAATCCCCAAACTAATCCCACTGCCCCGCTCTCTCTCCCCATAGCCCTGTGTCAATCCCCAAACTAATCCCACTGCCCCGCTCACTCTCCCCATAGCCCTGTATCAATCCCCAAACTAATCCCACTGCCCCACTCTCTCTACCCACAGCCCTGTATCAATCCCCAAACTAATCCCACTGCCCCACTCTCTCTCCCATAGCCCTGTATCAATCCCCAAACTAATCCCACTTCCCCACTCTCTCCCCATAGCCCGGTATCAATCCCCAAACTAATCCCACTGCCCCACTCTCTCCCCATAGCCCTGTATCAATCCCCAAACTAATCACACTGCCCCACTCTCTCCCCATGGCCCTGTATCAATCCCCAAACTAATCCCACTGCCCCACTCTCTCTCCCCATAGCCCTGTATCAATCCCCAAACTAATCCCACTGCCCCGCTCACTCTCCCCATAGCCCGGTATCAATCCCCAAACTAATCCCACTGCCCCGCTCACTCTCCCCATAGCCCGGTATCAATCCCCAAACTAATCCCACTTCCCCACTCTCTCCCCATAGCCCGGTATCAATCCCCAAACTAATCCCACTGCCCCACTCTCTCCCCATAGCCCTGTATCAATCCCCAAACTAATCACACTGCCCCACTCTCTCCTCATGGCCCTGTATCAATCCCCAAACTAATCCCACTGCCCCACTCTCTCTCCCCATAGCCCTGTATCAATCCCCAAACTAATCCCACTGCCCCACTCTCTCTCCCCATAGCCCTGTATCAATCCCCAAACTAATCCCACTGCCCCACTCTCTCTCCACAAAGCCCTGTATCAATCCCCAAACTAATCCCACTGCCCCGCTCTCTCCCCCCATAGCCCTGTATCAATCCCCAAACTAATCCCACTGCCCCGCTTTCTCTCCTCATAGCCCTGTATCAATCCCCAAACTAATCCCACTGCCCCACTCTCTCTCCATAGCCATGTATCAATCCCCAAACTAATCCCACTGCCCCCGCTCTCTCTCCCCATAGCCCTGTATCGATCCCCAAACTAATCCCACTGCCCCGCTCTCTCCCCCCATAGTCCTGTATCAATCCCCAAACTAATCCCACTGCCCCACTCTCTCTCCCCATAGCCATGTATCAATCCCCAAACTAATCCCACTGCCCCCGCTCTCTCTCCCCATAGCCCTGTATCAATCCCCAAACTAATCCCACTGCCCCACTCTCTCTCCATAGCCATGTATCAATCCCCAAACTAATCCCACTGCCCCCGCTCTCTCACCCTATAGCCCTGTATCGATCCCCAAACTAATCCCACTGCCCCACTCTCTCTCCCCATAGCCCTGTATCAATCCCCAAACTAATCCCACTGCCCCACTCTCTCTCCCCATCGCCCTGTATCAATCCCCAAACTAATCCCACTGCCCCCGCTCTCTCACCCTATAGCCGTGTATCGATCCCCAAACTAATCCCACTGCCCCACTCTCTCTCCCCATAGCCCTGTGTCAATCCCCAAACTAATCCCACTGCCCCGCTCACTCTCCCCATAGCCCTGTATCAATCCCCAAACTAATCCCACAGCCCCCGCTCTCTCTCCCCATAGCCCTGTATCAATCCCCAAACTAATCCCACTGCCCCGCTCTCTCTCCCCATAGCCCTGTATCAATCCCCAAACTAATCCCACTGCCCCACTCTCTCCCCATAGCCCTGTATCAATCCCCAAACTAATCCCACTGCCCCGCTCTCTCCCCAGAGCCCTGTGTCAATCCCCAAACTAATCCCTCTGCCGCGCTCTCTCTCCCAATAGCCCTGTATCAATCCCCAAACTAATCCCACTGCCCCACTCTCTCTCCCGATAGCCCTGTATCAATCCCCAAACTAATCCCACTGCCCCACTCTCTCTCCCCATAGCCCTGTATCAATCCCCAAACTAATCCCACTGCCCCACTCTCTCTCTCCCCATAGCCCTGTATCAATCCCCAAACTAATCCCACTGCCCCGCTCTCTCCCCAGAGCCCTGTGTCAATCCCCAAACTAATCCCTCTGCCGCGCTCTCTCTCCCAATAGCCCTGTATCAATCCCCAAACTAATCCCACTGCCCCACTCTCTCTCCCGATAGCCCTGTATCAATCCCCAAACTAATCCCACTGCCCCACTCTCTCTCCCCATAGCCCTGTATCAATCCCCAAACTAATCCCACTGCCCCACTCTCTCTCTCCCCATAGCCCTGTATCAATCCCCAAACTAATCCCACTGCCCCGCTGTCTCCCCATAGCCCTGTATCAATCCCCAAACGAATCCCGCTGCCCCGCCCTCTCCCCATGGCCCTGTATCAATCCCCAAACGAATCCCACTGCCCCACTCTCTCCCTGGAGCCCTGTATCAATCCCCAAACTAATCCCACTACCCCACTCTCTCCCCATAGCCCTGTATCAATCCCCAAACTAATCCCACTGCCCCGCGCTCTATCCCCATACCCCTGTATCAATCCCCAAACTAATCCCACTGCGCCGCTCTCTCCCCATACCCCTGTATCAATCCCCAAACTAATCCCACTGCCCCACTCTCTCTCCCCATACCCCTGTATCAATCCCCAAACTAATCCCACTGCCCCACTCTCTCTCCCCATACCCCTGTATCAATCCCCAAACTAATCCCACTGCCCCACTCTCTCTCCCCATAGCCCTGTATCAGTCCCCAAACTAATCCCACTGCCCCACTCTCTCTCCCCATCGCCCTGTATCAATCCCCAAACTAATCCCACTGCCCCACTCTCTCTCCCATAGCCCTGTATCAATCCCCAAACTAATCCCACTGCCCCACTCTCTCTCCCCATTGCCCTGTCTCAATCCTCAACCTTATCCCACTGCCCCGCTCTCTCTCCCCATAGCCCTGTATCAATCCCCAAACTAATCCCACTGCCCCGCACTCTCTCCCCATAGCCCTGTATCAATCCCCAAACTAATCCCACTGCCCCGCTCTCTCTCCCCATAGCCCTGTGTCAATCCCCAAACTAATCCCACTGCCCCGCTCACTCTCCCCATAGCCCTGTATCAATCCCCAAACTAATCCCACTGCCCCACTCTCTCTACCCACAGCCCTGTATCAATCCCCAAACTAATCCCACTGCCCCACTCTCTCTCCCATAGCCCTGTATCAATCCCCAAACTAATCCCACTTCCCCACTCTCTCCCCATAGCCCGGTATCAATCCCCAAACTAATCCCACTGCCCCACTCTCTCCCCATAGCCCTGTATCAATCCCCAAACTAATCACACTGCCCCACTCTCTCCCCATGGCCCTGTATCAATCCCCAAACTAATCCCACTGCCCCACTCTCTCTCCCCATAGCCCTGTATCAATCCCCAAACTAATCCCACTGCCCCGCTCACTCTCCCCATAGCCCGGTATCAATCCCCAAACTAATCCCACTGCCCCGCTCACTCTCCCCATAGCCCGGTATCAATCCCCAAACTAATCCCACTTCCCCACTCTCTCCCCATAGCCCGGTATCAATCCCCAAACTAATCCCACTGCCCCACTCTCTCCCCATAGCCCTGTATCAATCCCCAAACTAATCACACTGCCCCACTCTCTCCTCATGGCCCTGTATCAATCCCCAAACTAATCCCACTGCCCCACTCTCTCTCCCCATAGCCCTGTATCAATCCCCAAACTAATCCCACTGCCCCACTCTCTCTCCCCATAGCCCTGTATCAATCCCCAAACTAATCCCACTGCCCCACTCTCTCTCCACAAAGCCCTGTATCAATCCCCAAACTAATCCCACTGCCCCGCTCTCTCCCCCCATAGCCCTGTATCAATCCCCAAACTAATCCCACTGCCCCGCTTTCTCTCCTCATAGCCCTGTATCAATCCCCAAACTAATCCCACTGCCCCACTCTCTCTCCATAGCCATGTATCAATCCCCAAACTAATCCCACTGCCCCCGCTCTCTCTCCCCATAGCCCTGTATCGATCCCCAAACTAATCCCACTGCCCCGCTCTCTCCCCCCATAGTCCTGTATCAATCCCCAAACTAATCCCACTGCCCCACTCTCTCTCCCCATAGCCATGTATCAATCCCCAAACTAATCCCACTGCCCCCGCTCTCTCTCCCCATAGCCCTGTATCAATCCCCAAACTAATCCCACTGCCCCACTCTCTCTCCATAGCCATGTATCAATCCCCAAACCAATCCCTCTGCCCCGCTCTCTCTCCCCATAGCCCTGTATCGATCCCCAAACTAATCCCACTGACCCACTCTCTCCCCATAGCCGTGTATCGATCCCCAAACTAATCCCACTGCCCCACTCTCTCTCCCCATAGCCCTGTATCAATCCCCAAACTAATCCCACTGCCCCGCTCTCTCTCCCCATAGCCCTGTGTCAATCCCCAAACTAATCCCACTGCCCCACTCTCTCTCCCATAGCCCTGTATCAATCCCCAAACTAATCCCACTGCCCCACTCTCTCTCCCCACAGCCCTGTATCAATCCCCAAACTAATCCCACTGCCCCACTCTCTCTCCCATAGCCCTGTATCAATCCCCAAACTAATCCCACTTCCCCACTCTCTCCCCATAGCCCGGTATCAATCCCCAAACTAATCCCACTGCCCCACTCTCTCCCCATAGCCCTGTATCAATCCCCAAACTAATCACACTGCCCCACTCTCTCCCCATGGCCCTGTATCAATCCCCAAACTAATCCCACTGCCCCACTCTCTCTCCCCATAGCCCTGTATCAATCCCCAAACTAATCCCACTGCCCCGCTCTCTCTCCCCACAGTCCTGTATCAATCCCCAAACTAATCCCACTGCCCCACTCTCTCTCCATAGCCATGTATCAATCCCCAAACTAATCCCACTGCCCCCGCTCTCTCACCCTATAGCCCTGTATCGATCCCCAAACTAATCCCACTGCCCCACTCTCTCTCCCCATAGCCCTGTATCAATCCCCAAACTAATCCCACTGCCCCACTCTCTCTCCCCATAGCCCTGTATCAACCCCCAAACTAATCCCAATGCCCCACTCTCTCCCCATAGCCGTGTATCGATCCCCAAACTAATCCCACTGCCCCACTCTCTCTCCCCAGAGCCCTGTATCAATCCCCAAACTAATCCCACTGCCCCGCTCTCTCTCCCCATAGCCCTGTTTCAATCCCCAAACTAATCCCACTGCCCCACACTCTCTACCCATAGCCCTGTATCAATCCCCAAACTAATCCCACTGCCCCACTCTCTCTCCCCATAGCCCTGTATCAATCCCCAAACTAATCCCACTGCCCCACTCTCTCTCCCATAGCCCTGTATCAATCCCCAAACTAATCCCACTTCCCCACTCTCTCCCCATAGCCCGGTATCAATCCCCAAACTAATCCCACTGCCCCACTCTCTCCCCATAGCCCTGTATCAATCCCCAAACTAATCACACTGCCCCACTCTCTCCCCATGGCCCTGTATCAATCCCCAAACTAATCCCACTGCCCCACTCTCTCTCCCCATAGCCCTGTATCAATCCCCAAACTAATCCCACTGCCCCGCTCACTCTCCCCATAGCCCGGTATCAATCCCCAAACTAATCCCACTGCCCCGCTCACTCTCCCCATAGCCCGGTATCAATCCCCAAACTAATCCCACTTCCCCACTCTCTCCCCATAGCCCGGTATCAATCCCCAAACTAATCCCACTGCCCCACTCTCTCCCCATAGCCCGGTATCAATCCCCAAACTAATCCCACTTCCCCACTCTCTCCCCATAGCCCGGTATCAATCCCCAAACTAATCCCACTGCCCCGCTCACTCTCCCCATAGCCCGGTATCAATCCCCAAACTAATCCCACTGCCCCGCTCACTCTCCCCATAGCCCGGTATCAATCCCCAAACTAATCCCACTTCCCCACTCGCTCCCCACAGCCCTGTATCAATCCCCAAACTAATCACACTGCCCCACTCTCTCCTCATGGCCCTGTATCAATCCCCAAACTAATCCCACTGCCCCACTCTCTCTCCCCATAGCCCTGTATCAATCCCCAAACTAATCCCACTGCCCCACTCTCTCTCCCCATAGCCCTGTATCAATCCCCAAACTAATCCCACTGCCCCACTCTCTCTCCACAAAGCCCTGTATCAATCCCCAAACTAATCCCACTGCCCCGCTCTCTCCCCCCATAGCCCTGTATCAATCCCCAAACTAATCCCACTGCCCCGCTCTCTCTCCCCATAGCCCTGTATCAATCCCCAAACTAATCCCACTGCCCCCGCTCTCTCTCCCCATAGCCCTGTATCGATCCCCAAACTAATCCCACTGCCCCGCTCTCTCCCCCCATAGTCCTGTATCAATCCCCAAACTAATCCCACTGCCCCACTCTCTCTCCCCAAAGCCATGTATCAATCCCCAAACTAATCCCACTGCCCCCGCTCTCTCTCCCCATAGCCCTGTATCAATCCCCAAACTAATCCCACTGCCCCACTCTCTCTCCATAGCCATGTATCAATCCCCAAACTAATCCCTCTGCCCCGCTCTCTCTCCCCATAGCCCTGTATCGATCCCCAAACTAATCCCACTGACCCACTCTCTCCCCATAGCCGTGTATCGATCCCCAAACTAATCCCACTGCCCCACTCTCTCTCCCCATAGCCCTGTATCAATCCCCAAACTAATCCCACTGCCCCGCTCTCTCTCCCCATAGCCCTGTGTCAATCCCCAAACTAATCCCACTGCCCCACTCTCTCTCCCATAGCCCTGTATCAATCCCCAAACTAATCCCACTGCCCCACTCTCTCTCCCCACAGCCCTGTATCAATCCCCAAACTAATCCCACTGCCCCACTCTCTCTCCCATAGCCCTGTATCAATCCCCAAACTAATCCCACTTCCCCACTCTCTCCCCATAGCCCGGTATCAATCCCCAAACTAATCCCACTGCCCCACTCTCTCCCCATAGCCCTGTATCAATCCCCAAACTAATCACACTGCCCCACTCTCTCCCCATGGCCCTGTATCAATCCCCAAACTAATCCCACTGCCCCACTCTCTCTCCCCATAGCCCTGTATCAATCCCCAAACTAATCCCACTGCCCCGCTCTCTCTCCCCACAGCCCTGTATCAATCCCCAAACTAATCCCACTGCCCCACTCTCTCTCCATAGCCATGTATCAATCCCCAAACTAATCCCACTGCCCCCGCTCTCTCACCCTATAGCCCTGTATCGATCCCCAAACTAATCCCACTGCCCCACTCTCTCTCCCCATAGCCCTGTATCAATCCCCAAACTAATCCCACTGCCCCACTCTCTCTCCCCATAGCCCTGTATCAACCCCCAAACTAATCCCAATGCCCCACTCTCTCCCCATAGCCGTGTATCGATCCCCAAACTAATCCCACTGCCCCACTCTCTCTCCCCATAGCCCTGTATCAATCCCCAAACTAATCCCACTGCCCCACTCTCTCTCCCGATAGCCCTGTATCAATCCCCAAACTAATCCCACTGCCCCACTCTCTCTCCCCATAGCCCTGTATCAATCCCCAAACTAATCCCACTGCCCCACTCTCTCTCTCCCCATAGCCCTGTATCAATCCCCAAACTAATCCCACTGCCCCGCTGTCTCCCCAGAGCCCTGTGTCAATCCCCAAACTAATCCCTCTGCCGCGCTCTCTCTCCCAATAGCCCTGTATCAATCCCCAAACTAATCCCACTGCCCCACTCTCTCTCCCGATAGCCCTGTATCAATCCCCAAACTAATCCCACTGCCCCACTCTCTCTCCCCATAGCCCTGTATCAATCCCCAAACTAATCCCACTGCCCCACTCTCTCTCTCCCCATAGCCCTGTATCAATCCCCAAACTAATCCCACTGCCCCGCTGTCTCCCCATAGCCCTGTATCAATCCCCAAACGAATCCCGCTGCCCCGCCCTCTCCCCATGGCCCTGTATCAATCCCCAAACGAATCCCACTGCCCCACTCTCTCCCTGGAGCCCTGTATCAATCCCCAAACTAATCCCACTACCCCACTCTCTCCCCATAGCCCTGTATCAATCCGCAAACTAATCCCACTGCCCCGCGCTCTATCCCCATAGCCCTGTATCAATCCCCAAACTAATCCCACTGCGCCGCTCTCTCCCCATACCCCTGTATCAATCCCCAAACTAATCCCACTGCCCCACTCTCTCTCCCATAGCCCTGTATCAATCCCCAAACTAATCCCACTGCCCCGCTCTCTCTCCTCATAGCCCTGTATCAATCCCCAAACTAATCCCACTGCCCCACTCTCTCTCCCCATACCCCTGTATCAATCCCCAAACTAATCCCACTGCCCCACTCTCTCTCCCCATACACCTGTATCAATCCCCAAACTAATCCCACTGCCCCACTCTCTCTCCCCATAGCCCTGTATCAATCCCCAAACTAATCCCACTGCCCCACTCTCTCTCCCCATCGCCCTGTATCAATCCCCAAACTAATCCCACTGCCCCACTCTCTCTCCCATAGCCCTGTATCAATCCCCAAACTAATCCCACTGCCCCACTCTCTCTCCCCATTGCCCTGTCTCAATC
This sequence comes from Chiloscyllium plagiosum, assembly GCF_037043375.1. Classification (NCBI taxonomy): domain Eukaryota; kingdom Metazoa; phylum Chordata; class Chondrichthyes; order Orectolobiformes; family Hemiscylliidae; genus Chiloscyllium; species Chiloscyllium plagiosum. Next base: position 73,709,298 of record NW_028270165.1, read on the forward strand.
CCCAAACTTATCCCACTGCCCCGCTCTCTCTCCCCATAGCCCTGTATCAATCCCCAAACTAATCCCACTGCCCCGCACTCTCTCCCCATAGCCCTGTATCAATCCCCAAACTAATCCCACTGCCCCACTCTCTCTCCCCATAGCCCTGTATCAATCCCCAAACTAATCCCACTGCCCCGCTCTCTCTCCTCATAGCCCTGTATCAATCCCCAAACTAATCCCACTGCCCCACTCTCTCTCCCCATACCCCTGTATCAATCCCCAAACTAATCCCACTGCCCCACTCTCTCTCCCCATACACCTGTATCAATCCCCAAACTAATCCCACTGCCCCACTCTCTCTCCCCATAGCCCTGTATCAATCCCCAAACTAATCCCACTGCCCCACTCTCTCTCCCCATCGCCCTGTATCAATCCCCAAACTAATCCCACTGCCCCACTCTCTCTCCCATAGCCCTGTATCAATCCCCAAACTAATCCCACTGCCCCACTCTCTCTCCCCATTGCCCTGTCTCAATCCCCAAACTTATCCCACTGCCCCGCTCTCTCTCCCCATAGCCCTGTATCAATCCCCAAACTAATCCCACTGCCCCGCACTCTCTCCCCATAGCCCTGTATCAATCCCCAAACTAATCCCACTGCCCCGCTCTCTCTCCCCATAGCCCTGTGTCAATCCCCAAACTAATCCCACTGCCCCGCTCACTCTCCCCATAGCCCTGTATCAATCCCCAAACTAATCCCACTGCCCCACTCTCTCTCCCCACAGCCCTGTATCAATCCCCAAACTAATCCCACTGCCCCACTCTCTCTCCCATAGCCCTGTATCAATCCCCAAACTAATCCCACTTCCCCACTCTCTCCCCATAGCCCGGTATCAATCCCCAAACTAATCCCACTGCCCCACTCTCTCCCCATAGCCCTGTATCAATCCCCAAACTAATCACACTGCCCCACTCTCTCCCCATGGCCCTGTATCAATCCCCAAACTAATCCCACTGCCCCACTCTCTCTCCCCATAGCCCTGTATCAATCCCCAAACTAATCCCACTGCCCCGCTCTCTCTCCCCACAGCCCTGTATCAATCCCCAAACTAATCCCACTGCCCCACTCTCTCTCCATAGCCATGTATCAATCCCCAAACTAATCCCACTGCCCCCGCTCTCTCACCCTATAGCCCTGTATCGATCCCCAAACTAATCCCACTGCCCCACTCTCTCTCCCCATAGCCCTGTATCAACCCCCAAACTAATCCCAATGCCCCACTCTCTCCCCATAGCCGTGTATCGATCCCCAAACTAATCCCACTGCCCCACTCTCTCTCCCCATAGCCCTGTATCAATCCCCAAACTAATCCCACTGCCCCGCTCTCTCTCCCCATAGCCCTGTTTCAATCCCCAAACTAATCCCACTGCCCCACACTCTCTACCCATAGCCCTGTATCAATCCCCAAACTAATCCCACTGCCCCACTCTCTCTCCCCATGACCCTGTATCAATCCCCAAACTAATCCCACAGCCCCCGCTCTCTCTCCCCATAGCCCTGTATCAATCCCCAAACTAATCCCACTGCCCCGCTCTCTCTCCCCATAGCCCTGTATCAATACCCAAACTAATCCCACTGCCCCGCTCTCTCCCCAGAGCCCTGTGTCAATCCCCAAACTAATCCCTCTGCCGCGCTCTCTCTCCCAATAGCCCTGTATCAATCCCCAAACTAATCCCACTGCCCCACTCTCTCTCCCGATAGCCCTGTATCAATCCCCAAACTAATCCCACTGCCCCACTCTCTCTCCCCATAGCCCTGTATCAATCCCCAAACTAATCCCACTGCCCCACTCTCTCTCTCCCCATAGCCCTGTATCAATCCCCAAACTAATCCCACTGCCCCGCTGTCTCCCCATAGCCCTGTATCAATCCCCAAACGAATCCCGCTGCCCCGCCCTCTCCCCATGGCCCTGTATCAATCCCCAAACGAATCCCACTGCCCCACTCTCTCCCTGGAGCCCTGTATCAATCCCCAAACTAATCCCACTACCCCACTCTCTCCCCATAGCCCTGTATCAATCCCCAAACTAATCCCACTGCCCCGCGCTCTATCCCCATAGCCCTGTATCAATCCCCAAACTAATCCCACTGCGCCGCTCTCTCCCCATACCCCTGTATCAATCCCCAAACTAATCCCACTGCCCCACTCTCTCTCCCATAGCCCTGTATCAATCCCCAAACTAATCCCACTGCCCCGCTCTCTCTCCTCATAGCCCTGTATCAATCCCCAAACTAATCCCACTGCCCCACTCTCTCTCCCCATACCCCTGTATCAATCCCCAAACTAATCCCACTGCCCCACTCTCTCTCCCCATACCCGTGTATCAATCCCCAAACTAATCCCACTGCCCCACTCTCTCTCCCCATAGCCCTGTATCAATCCCCAAACTAATCCCACTGCCCCACTCTCTCTCCCCATCGCCCTGTGTCAATCCCCAAACTAATCCCACTGCCCCACTCTCTCTCCCATAGCCCTGTATCAATCCCCAAACTAATCCCACTGCCCCACTCTCTCTCCCCATAGCCCTGTATCAATCCCCAAACTTATCCCACTGCCCCGCTCTCTCTCCCCATAGCCCTGTATCAATCCCCAAACTAATCCCACTGCCCCGCACTCTCTCCCCATAGCCCTGTATCGATCCCCAAACTAATCCCACTGCCCCACTCTCGTTCCCCAGAGCCCTGTATCAATCCCCAAACTAATCCCACTGCCCCGCTCTCTCTCCCCATAGCCCTGTATCAATCCCCAAACTAATCCCACTGTCCCGCACGCCCTCCCCATAGCCCTGTATCAATCCCCAAACTAATCCCACTGCCCCACTCTCTCTCCCCGTAGCCCTCTATCAATCCCCAAACTAATCCCACTGCCCCACTCTCTCTCCCCATAGCCCTGTATCAATCCCCAAACTAATCCCACTGCCCCGCTCTCTCTCCCCAGAGCCCTGTATCAATCCCCAAACTAATCCCACTGCCCCGCTCTCTCTCCCCATAGCCCTGTATCGATCCCCAAACTAATCCCACTGCCCCACTCTCTCCCCATAGCCCTGTATCAATCCCCAAACTAATCCCACTGCCCCACTCTCTCTCCCGATAGCCCTGTATCAATCCCCAAACCAATCCCACTGCCCCACTCTCTCTCCCCATAGCCCTGTATCAATCCCCAAACTAATCCCACTGCCCCACTCTCTCTCCCCATAGCCCTGTATCAATCCCCAAACTAATCCCACTGCCCCACTCTCTCTCCCCATAGCCCTGTATCAATCCCCAAACTAATCCCACTGCCCCACTCTCTCTCCCCATAGCCCTGTATCAATCCCCAAACTAATCCCACTGCCCCACTCTCTCTCCCCATAGCCCTGTATCAATCCCCAAACTAATCCCACTGCCCCGCTCTCTCTCCCCAGAGCCCTGTATCAATCCCCAAACTAATCCCACTGCCCCGCTCTCTCTCCCCATTGCCCTGTATCAATCCCCAAACTAATCCCACTGCCCCGCTCTCTCCCCATAGCCCTGTATCAATCCCCAAACTAATCCCACTGCCCCACTCTCTCCCCATAGCCCTGTATCAATCCCCAAACTAATCCCACTGCCCCACTCTCTCTCCCGATAGCCCTGTATCAATCCCCAAACCAATCCCACTGCCCCACTCTCTCTCCCCATAGCCCTGTATCAATCCCCAAACTAATCCCACTGCCCCACTCTCTCTCCCCATAGCCCTGTATCAATCCCCAAACTAATCCCACTGCCCCACTCTCTCTCCCCATAGCCCTGTATCAATCCCCAAACTAATCCCACTGCCCCACTCTCTCTCCCCATAGCCCTGTATCAATCCCCAAACTAATCCCACTGCCCCACTCTCTCTCCCCATAGCCCTGTATCAATCCCCAAACTAATCCCACTGCCCCGCTCTCTCTCCCCATAGCCCTGTATCAATCCCCAAACTAATCCCACTGCCCCACTCTCTCTCCCCATAGCCCTGTATCAATCCCCAAACTAATCCCACTGCCCCGCTCTCTCCCCATAGCCCTGTATCAATCCCCAAACTAATCCCACTGCCCCGCTCTCTCCCCATAGCCCTGTATCAATCCCCAAACTAATCCCACTGCCCCGCTCTCTCTCCCCATAGCCCTGTATCAATCCCCAAACTAATCCCACTGCCCCGCTCTCTCCCCATAGCCCTGTATCAATCCCCAAACTAATCCCACTGCCCCGCTCTCTCTCCCCATAGCCCTGTATCAATCCCCAAACTAATCCCACTGCCCCGCTCTCTCCCCATAGCCCTGTATCAATCCCCAAACTAATCCCACTGCCCCGCGCTCTATCCCCATAGCCCTGTATCAATCCCCAAACTAATCCCACTGCGCCGCTCTCTCCCCATACCCCTGTATCAATCCCCAAACTAATCCCACTGCCCCACTCTCTCTCCCATAGCCCTGTATCAATCCCCAAACTAATCCCACTGCCCCGCTCTCTCTCCTCATAGCCCTGTATCAATCCCCAAACTAATCCCACTGCCCCACTCTCTCTCCCCATACCCCTGTATCAATCCCCAAACTAATCCCACTGCCCCACTCTCTCTCCCCATACCCGTGTATCAATCCCCAAACTAATCCCACTGCCCCACTCTCTCTCCCCATAGCCCTGTATCAATCCCCAAACTAATCCCACTGCCCCACTCTCTCTCCCCATCGCCCTGTGTCAATCCCCAAACTAATCCCACTGCCCCACTCTCTCTCCCATAGCCCTGTATCAATCCCCAAACTAATCCCACTGCCCCACTCTCTCTCCCCATAGCCCTGTATCAATCCCCAAACTTATCCCACTGCCCCGCTCTCTCTCCCCATAGCCCTGTATCAATCCCCAAACTAATCCCACTGCCCCGCACTCTCTCCCCATAGCCCTGTATCGATCCCCAAACTAATCCCACTGCCCCACTCTCGTTCCCCAGAGCCCTGTATCAATCCCCAAACTAATCCCACTGCCCCGCTCTCTCTCCCCATAGCCCTGTATCAATCCCCAAACTAATCCCACTGTCCCGCACGCCCTCCCCATAGCCCTGTATCAATCCCCAAACTAATCCCACTGCCCCACTCTCTCTCCCCGTAGCCCTCTATCAATCCCCAAACTAATCCCACTGCCCCACTCTCTCTCCCCATAGCCCTGTATCAATCCCCAAACTAATCCCACTGCCCCGCTCTCTCTCCCCAGAGCCCTGTATCAATCCCCAAACTAATCCCACTGCCCCGCTCTCTCTCCCCATAGCCCTGTATCGATCCCCAAACTAATCCCACTGCCCCACTCTCTCCCCATAGCCCTGTATCAATCCCCAAACTAATCCCACTGCCCCACTCTCTCTCCCGATAGCCCTGTATCAATCCCCAAACCAATCCCACTGCCCCACTCTCTCTCCCCATAGCCCTGTATCAATCCCCAAACTAATCCCACTGCCCCACTCTCTCTCCCCATAGCCCTGTATCAATCCCCAAACTAATCCCACTGCCCCACTCTCTCTCCCCATAGCCCTGTATCAATCCCCAAACTAATCCCACTGCCCCACTCTCTCTCCCCATAGCCCTGTATCAATCCCCAAACTAATCCCACTGCCCCACTCTCTCTCCCCATAGCCCTGTATCAATCCCCAAACTAATCCCACTGCCCCGCTCTCTCTCCCCAGAGCCCTGTATCAATCCCCAAACTAATCCCACTGCCCCGCTCTCTCTCCCCATTGCCCTGTATCAATCCCCAAACTAATCCCACTGCCCCGCTCTCTCCCCATAGCCCTGTATCAATCCCCAAACTAATCCCACTGCCCCACTCTCTCCCCATAGCCCTGTATCAATCCCCAAACTAATCCCACTGCCCCACTCTCTCTCCCGATAGCCCTGTATCAATCCCCAAACCAATCCCACTGCCCCACTCTCTCTCCCCATAGCCCTGTATCAATCCCCAAACTAATCCCACTGCCCCACTCTCTCTCCCCATAGCCCTGTATCAATCCCCAAACTAATCCCACTGCCCCACTCTCTCTCCCCATAGCCCTGTATCAATCCCCAAACTAATCCCACTGCCCCACTCTCTCTCCCCATAGCCCTGTATCAATCCCCAAACTAATCCCACTGCCCCACTCTCTCTCCCCATAGCCCTGTATCAATCCCCAAACTAATCCCACTGCCCCGCTCTCTCCCCATAGCCCTGTATCAATCCCCAAACTAATCCCACTGCCCCACTCTCTCTCCCCATAGCCCTGTATCAATCCCCAAAGTAATCCCACTGCCCCACTCTCTCTCCCCATAGCCCTGTATCAATCCCCAAACTAATCCCACTGCCCCGCTCTCTCCCCATAGCCCTGTATCAATCCCCAATCTGGTTTACTAGCTGTTAATCTGGCACCTCCGTGCGCTTCCCCACCCCAGTGTCCAGCAGTTCAATGGAAGTTCAAGATGCCACTGAATCCCCTTCCCCCACTGTCAACATCCTAGGGGTTACCATTGAGAGAGAATCTAACCATCGCCCCCTTGACGTTCAATGGCGTTGCCGTCACTGAATCCCCCTCCCCCACGACCAACATCCTGGGGGTTTACCGTTGACCAGAAACTGTATGTGGACCAGCCCCGTATAAACCCAGCGGCTACAAGAGCAGGGTCAGAGGCTGGGAATCCTGCAGCGAGTCACTCCCCTCCTGACACTCTTTCTCTCCCCCCCCCCCCCTGCCCCCCAGAGTCCTGTCTCACCATCGACAAGGTACGAGTCAGAGAGGGGGGAGGGAAAACTCCCCACTTGCCCCATGGTTGGGGGTGGGGTGGGGGGGAGGGGCAGCAGCTCCGACAACACTCGAAGCTCCACACCGCCCAGGGACAAAGCAGCCCCCACCGCACCCCCACAAACCCCCCGCTCCCTCCCTCCACCCCACCCCCCGACGCTCAGTCGCAGCAGTGTGTACCGTCTACAAGACCCACTGCAGAACCTCACCGAGGGGCTCCTCAGACAGCACCTTCCCAAACCCCCCACACCCCTCTACCATCTAGAAGGGGGTTAGGGGGGGCAGCAGATATACGGGGAACACCACCACCCTCCCCAATCCACTCCCCGTCCCGGAATCTATTGGCCGTTCCTTCCTGGGGTCAGAACCCTGGGATGGCGCCCCTCCCTGAGGGGCATCGTGGGTCTACCCCACAGCACGTGACTAAGATGGCAGCTCACCCCCACCCACCCACATTTACAAGGGGGGTGGGGGAGGGTAAGTAGGAACAAGGGCAATAAATACTGGGATGTCCACATCCTGCAAGTGAATAATGGAAATGCAATATACAAACGAAACACAGAAAATGCTGGAGAGACACAATTGGGAGGTGTGGTGGCTGAGTGGTGAGCACCACTGCCTCGCGGCGCCAGGGACCCAGGTTCAAATCCCAGCTCAGGCGACTGTCTGTAAGCCGTTAGCACCTTCTCCCCCCCTGTATCTGTGTGGGTTTCCTATGGGTGATCCAGTTTCCTCCCAAGACATAATGTGTGCAGGTCAGGGTGGATTAGCCATGCTAAATTACCCATAGTGCCCAGGGATGTGCAGGTCAGGGTGGATTAGCCATGCTAAATTACCCATAGTGCCCATGGATGTGTAGGTGAGGGTGGATTGGCCATGCTAAATTACCCATAGTGCCCATGGATGTGTAGGTGAGGGTGGATTGGCCGCGCTAAATTACCCATAGTGCCCAGGGATGTGCAGGTTAGGGTGGATTGGCCATGCTAAATTACCCATAATGCCCAGGGATGTGCAGGTTAGGGTGGATTGGCCATGCTAAATTACCCATAGTGCCCAGGGATGTGCAGGTTAGGGTGGATTAGCCGTGCTAAATTACCCATAATGCCCAGGGATGTGCAGGTTAGGGTGGATCGGCCGTGCTACATTACCCATAGTGCCCAGTGATGTGCAGGTTAGGGTGATAAATTACCCATAGTGCCCAGGGAGGTGCAGGTTAGGGTGGATGGGCCATGCTAAATTACCCATAGTGTCCAGGGATGTGCAGGTTAGGGTAGATTGGCCATGCTAAATTACCCATAGTGCTCAGGGATGTGCAGGTTAGGGTTGATTGGCCGTGCTAAATTACCCATAGTGCCCAGGGATGTGCAGGTCAGGGTGGATTAGCCGTGCTAAATTACCCATAGTGCTCAGGGATGTGCAGGTTAGGGTTGATTGGCCGTGCTAAATTACCCATAGTGCCCAGGGATGTGCAGGTTAGGGTGGATTGGCCGTGCTAAATTACCCATAGTGCTCAGGGATGTGCAGGTTAGGGTTGATTGGCTGTGCTAAATTACCCATAGTGCTCAGGGATGTGCAGGTTAGGGTTGATTGGCCGTGCTAAATTACCCATAGTGCCCAGGGATGTGCAGGTTAGGGTGGATTGGCCATGCTAAATTACCCATAGTGCTCAGGGATGTACAGGTTAGGGTTGATTGGCCGTGCTAAATTACCCATAGTGCCCAGAGATGTGCAGGTCAGGGTGGATTGGCCGTGCTAAATTACCCATAGTGCTCAGGGATGTGCAGGTTAGGGTGGATTGGCCGTGCTAAATTACCCATAGTGCCCAGCGATGTGCAGGTTAGTGATGGATTGGCCATGCTAAATTACCCAAAGTGCCCAGGTATGTGCAGGTTAGGGTGGATTGGCCGTACTAAATTACCCATAGTTCCCAGGGATGTGCAGGTTAGGGTGGATTGGCCGTGCTAAATTACCCATAGTGCCCAGGGATGTGCAGGTTAGTGATGGATTGGCTGTGCTAAATTACCTATAGTGCCCAGGTATGTGCAGGTTAGGGTGGATTGACCGTGCTAAATTACCCATAGTGCCCAGGGATGTGCAGGTTAGGGTGGATTGGCCATGCTAAATTACCCATAGTGCCCAGGGATGTGCAGGTTAGTGATGGATTGGCCGTGCTAAATTACCCATAGTGCCCAGGGATGGGCAGGTTAGGGTGGATTGGCCGTGCTAAATTACCCATAGTGCCCAGGGATGTGCAGGTTAGGGTGGATTGGCCGTGCTAAATTACCCATAGTGCCCAGGGATGTGCAGGTCAGTGATGGATTGGCCGTGCTGATACTCTCAACAAACAGTGTTTCAACTCCATCTCAAACATCAAAAACTGAAAGTACAACAAACTTTTATCCACCCAGCTCCATAACCAGCGCTCCTCGAACATTCCAGAAGATTCCCCTGGCCTCGGAAACACCATTAGCCATGCGGCTGATACAGCTGCCACCCCCACGCTGATTGATGATGTCACTTCCGCCCCCATCATGGCCACTCCCACAACCGCTTTCCACCCCTCACAATTCCTCATGCATCACACGCGACATCACTTCCGCCCCTCACATCACCGCTGATGCCACACGCTCGGTGACTTCCACCACCCCTACTGCCGTGGTCACCAGCACTTCCGCCCCCACCAGCGCCACTCACCTGCATTCTGCTGACACGCCCCCCACAGACCCCACTGTCACTATCCCCACCCCCCCAGAACCCCGAGGGGAACACTACCCCTGCTCATGACTCCACCCCCATCCCCCCCCCCCCACCATCACACCCACTCCAGGTACTGGCTCCGACCCCACTCCCAGCTCCACACCCACACCAGCTCCCAGCCCTGCCGAGTTTTCACCATCCCCCCCCAGACCTCCCCCTCACTGAGGACGAACGATCAGTCCTCAGCGAAGGGCTCACCTTCGTCCCCCTCCGTCCACGCATCAATGAATTTAATACACGCCGTGACGTCGAACAATTCTTCTGTCGCCTCTGCCTCCGAGCTTACTTTCACAATCAGGACCCCCGCCCACCTTCCGAGGACCCCTTCGCCCACCTCCAACACACTGCATCCACCTGGACACCCCGCGCTGGCCTATTACCTGCCCTCGACCTCTTCATTTCCAACTGCCGCCGGGACATTAACCGCCTCAACCTGTCGACCCCCCTCCCCCACTCCAACCTCTCACCCTCACAACGCGCAGCCCTCCAATCCCTCTGCTCCAATCCCAACCTCACCATCAAGCCAGCGGACAAAGGGGGCGCAGTGGTAGACTGGCGCACTGACCTCTACATCGCTGAAGCCAAACGCCAACTCGAGGACACCTCTTCCTACTGCCCCCTCGACCATGACCCCACCCCCCATCACCAAACCATCATCTCCCAGACCATACAGAACCTCATCATCTCAGGAGATCTCCCATCCACAGCTTCCAACCTCATAGTCCGGGAACCCCGCACTGCCCGGTTCTACCTCCTTCCCAAGATCCACAAGCCTGACCACCCTGGCCGAGCCATTGTCTCAGCATGCTCCTGCCCCACTGAACTCATCTCTACCTACCTCGACACTGTCCTATCCCCCCTAGTCCAGGAACTCCCCACATACGTTCGAGACACCACCCAATCCCCCAAAACCTCCTCCAAGACTTCCGTTTCTCCGGCCCCCAACGCCTCATCTTCACCATGGATATCCAATCCCTCTATACCTCCATCCGCCATCACCAGGGCCTCCAAGCCCCCCCGTTTTTTCCTCTCCCGACGTCCCCAACAGCACCCCTCCACCGACACTCTCATTTGTTTGGCCGAACTGGTCCTCACCCTTAACAATTTCTCCTGTGAATCCTCCCAATTCCTCCAGACCAAAGGGGTAGCCATGGGCACACATATTGGCCCCAGCTATGCCTGTCTCTTTGTTGGCTACGTAGAGCAGTTGATCTTCCGTAATTACACCGGCACCACTCCCCACCTCTTCCTCCGCTACATTGATGACTGCATTGGCGCCACCTCGTGCTCCCGCGAGGAGGTTGAGCAATTCATCAACTTCACCAACACATTCCACCCTGACCTTAAATTTACCTGGACCATCTCTGACACCTCCCTCCCCTTCCTGGACCTCTCCATCTCCATCAGTGACGACCGACTTGACACTGACATTTTTTACAAACCCACCGACTCCCACAGCTACCTGGATTACACCTCTTCCCACCCGACCTCCTGCAAAAATGCCATCCCGCATTCCCAATTCCTCTGCCTCCGCCGTATCTGCTCCCAGGCGGAGCAGTTCCACCACAGAACACACCAGATGGCCTCCTTCTTCAGAGACCGCAATTTCCCTTCCCACGTGGTTAAAGATGCCCTCCAAAGCATCTCATCCACATCCCGCACCTCCGCCCTCAGACCCAACCCCTCCAACCGCAACAAGGACAGAACGCCCCTGGTGCTCACCTTCCACCTTACCAACCTTCGCATAAACCAAATCATCCGCCGACATTTCCCCCACCTCCAAACAGACCCCACCACCAGGGATATATTTCCCTCCCCACCCCTTTCCGCCTTCCGCAAAGACGGTTCCCTCCGTGACTACCTGGTCAGGTCCACACCCCCCCTACAACCCACCCTCCCATCCTGGCACTTTCCCCTGCCACCGCAGGAACTGTAAAACCTGTGCCCACACCTCCTCCCTCACCTCCATCCAAGGACCTAAAGGAGCCTTCCACATCCATCAAAGTTTTACCTGCACATCCACTAATATCATTTATTGTATCCGTTGCTCCCGATGCAGTCTCCTCTACATTGGGGAGACTGGGCGCCTCCTAGCAGAGCGCTTTAGGGAACATCTCCAGGACACCCGCACCAATCAACCAAACCGCCCCGTGGCCCAACATTTCAACTCCCCCTCCCACTCTGCCGAGGACATGGAGGTCCTGGGCCTCCTTCACCGCCGCTCCCTCACCACCAGACGCATGGAGGAAGAACGCCTCATCTTCCGCCTCGGAACACTTCAACCCCAGGGCATCAATGTGGGGACTTCAACAGTTTCCTCATTTCCCCTTCCCCCACCTCACCCTAGTTCCAAACTTCCAGCTCAGCACTGTCCCCATGACCTATCCGGACTTGTCCTACCTGCCTATCTCCTTTTCCACCTATCCACTCCACCCTCTCCTCCCTGACCTATCACCTTCATCTCCTCCCCCACTCACCTAGTGTACTCTATGCTACTCTCTCCCCACCCCCACCCTCCTCTAGCTTATCTCTCCACACTCCAGGCTCTCTGCCTTTATTCCTGATGAAGGGCTTTTGCCCGAAACGTCGATTTTGCCTGTCCTTGGATGCTGCCTGAACTGCTGTGCTCTTCCAGCACCACTGATCCAGAATCTGGTTTCCAGCATCTGCAGTCATTGTTTTTACCCTGTGCTAAATTACCCAAAGTGCCCAGGGATGTGCAGGTTAGGGTGGATTGGCCGTGCTAAATTACCCATAGTGCCCAGGGATGTACAGGTTAGGGTGGATTGGCCATGCTAAATTACCCATAGTGCCCAGGGATGTACAGGTTAGGGTGGATTGGCCATGCTAAATTACCCATAGTGCCCAGGGATGTACAGGTTAGGGTGGATTGGCCATGCTCTATTACCCATAGTGCTCAGGGATGTACAGGTTAGGGTGGATTGGCCGTGCTAAATTACCCATGGTGCCCAGGGATGTGCAGGTTAGGGTGGATTGGCCATGCTAAATTACCCATAGTGCTCAGGGATGTGCAGGTTAGGGTGGATTGGCCATGCTAAATTACCCATAGTGCCCAGGGATGTGCAGGTTAGGGTGGATTGGCCATGCTCTATTACCCATAGTGCTCAGGGATGTGTAGGTTAGGGTGGATTGTCCATGCTAAATTACCCATAGTGCCCAGGGATGTACAGGTTAGGGTGGATTGGCCGTGCTAAATTACACATAGTGCCCAGGGATGTGCAGGTTAGAGTGGATTGGCCGTGCTAAATTACCCATAGTGCCCAGGGATGTGCAGGTTGGGGTGGATTGGCCGTGCTAAATTACCCATAGTGCCCAGGGATGTGCAGGTTAGGGTGGATTGGCCATGCTCTATTACCCATAGTGCCCAGGGATGTGCAGGTTAGGGTGGATTGGCCATGCTAAATTACCCATAGTGCCCAGGGATGTGCAGGTTAGGGTGGATTGGCCATGCTAAATTACCCATAGTGCCCAGGGATGTACAGGTTAGGGTGGATTGGCCATGCTAAATTACCCATAGTGCCCAGGGATGTACAGGTTAGGGTGGATTGGCCATGCTCTATTACCCATAGTGCTCAGGGATGTACAGGTTAGGGTGGATTGGCCGTGCTAAATTACCCATGGTGCCCAGGGATGTGCAGGTTAGGGTGGATTGGCCATGCTAAATTACCCATAGTGCTCAGGGATGTGCAGGTTAGGGTGGATTGGCCGTGCTAAATTACCCATAGTGCCCAGGGATGTGCAGGTTAGGGTGGATTGGCCATGCTCTATTACCCATAGTGCTCAGGGATGTGTAGGTTAGGGTGGATTGTCCATGCTAAATTACCCATAGTGCCCAGGGATGTACAGGTTAGGGTGGATTGGCCATGCTAAATTACCCATAGTGCCCAGGGATGTACAGGTTAGGGTGGATTGGCCGTGCTAAATTACACATAGTGCCCAGGGATGTGCAGGTTAGAGTGGATTGGCCGTGCTAAATTACCCATAGTGCCCAGGGATGTGCAGGTTGGGGTGGATTGGCCGTGCTAAATTACACATAGTGCCCAGGGATGTGCAGGTTAGAGTGGATTGGCCGTGCTAAATTACCCATAGTGCCCAGGGATGTGCAGGTTTGGGTGGATTGGCCATGCTATATTACCCATAATGCCCAGGGATGTGCAGGTTTGGGTGGACTGGCCATGCTAAATTACCCATAGTGCCCAGGGATGTGTAGGTTAGGGTGGATTGTCCGTGCTAAATTACCCATAGTGCCCAGGGATGTGTAGGTTAGGGTGGATTGGCCATGCTAAATTACCCATAGTGCCCAGGGATGTACAGGTTAGTGTGAATTGGCCGTGCTAAATTACCCATAGTGCCCAGGGATGTGCAGGTTTGGGTGGATTGGCCATGCTATATTACCCATAATGCCCAGGGATGTGCAGGTTTGGGTGGATTGGCCGTGCTAAATTACACATAGTGCCCAGGGATGTGCAGGTTAGAGTGGATTGGCCGTGCTAAATTACCCATAGTGCCCAGGGATGTGCAGGTTTGGGTGGATTGGCCATGCTATATTACCCATAATGCCCAGGGATGTGCAGGTTTGGGTGGACTGGCCATGCTAAATTACCCATAGTGCCCAGGGATGTGTAGGTTAGGGTGGATTGTCCGTGCTAAATTACCCATAGTGCCCAGGGATGTGTAGGTTAGGGTGGATTGGCCATGCTAAATTACCCATAGTGCCCAGGGATGTACAGGTTAGTGTGAATTGGCCGTGCTAAATTACCCATAGTGCCCAGGGATGTGCAGGTTTGGGTGGATTGGCCGTGCTAAATTACACATAGTGCCCAGGGATGTGCAGGTTAGAGTGGATTGGCCGTGCTAAATTACCCATAGTGCCCAGGGATGTGCAGGTTTGGGTGGATTGGCCGTGCTAAATTACACATAGTGCCCAGGGATGTGCAGGTTTGGGTGGATTGGCCATGCTATATTACCCATAATGCTCAGGGATGTGCAGGTTTGGGTGGACTGGCCATGCTAAATTACCCATAGTGCCCAGGGATGTGTAGGTTAGGGTGGATCGGCCGTGCTAAATTACCCATAGTGCCCAGGGATGTGCAGGTTAGGGTGGATTGGCCATGCTAAATTACCCATAGTGCCCAGGGATGTGCAGGTTAGGGTGGATTGGCCGTGCTAAATTACCCATAGTGCCCAGGGATGTGCAGGTTAGGGTGGATTGGCCGTGCTAAATTACCCATAGTGCCCAGGGATGTGCAGGTTAGGGTGGATTGGCCGTGCTAAATTACCCATAGTGCCCAGGGATGTGCAGGTTAGGGTGGTTTGGCCGTGCTAAATTACCCATAGTGCCCAGGGATGTGTAGGTTAGGGTGGATCGGCCGTGCTAAATTACCCATCGTGCCCAGGGATGTGCAGGTTAGGGTGGATTGGCCGTGCTAAATTACCCATAGTGGCCAGGGATGTGCAGGTTAGGGTGGATTGGCCGTGCTAAATTACCCATAGTGCCCAGGGATGTGCAGGTTAGGGTGGATTGGCCATGCTCTATTACCCATAGTGCTCAGGGATGTGTAGGTTAGGGTGGATTGGCCGTGATAAATTACCCATAGTGCCCAGGGATGTGTAGGTTAGGGTGGATTGGCCGTGCTAAATTACCCATAGTGCCCAGGGATGTACAGGTTAGGGTGGATTGGCCGTGCTAAATTACCCATAGTGCCCAGGGATGTACAGGTTAGGGTGGATTGGCCATGCTAAATTACCCATAGTGCCCAGGGATGTACAGGTTAGGGTGGATTGGCCATGCTCTATTACCCATAGTGCCCAGGGATGTGCAGGTTAGGGTGGATTGGCCGTGCTAAATTACCCATAGTGCCCAGGGATGTGTAGGTTAGGGTGGATTTTCAAGTGCGGGTTTCTCTTTGGAGGGTTGGTGTGTACTTGTTGGGTCAAAGGGCCTGTTCCCACACTATGGAGAATCTTCTCCCTACATGTGTGTGAGAGAGAGTGTGTGTGTGTGTGTATGTGAGAGAGTGTGTGTGTGTGTGTGTGTGAGAGAGAGTGTGTGTGTGTGTGAGAGAGAGAGTGTGTGTGTGTGTGTGTGTGAGAGAGTGTGTGTGTGTGAGTGTTTGTGAGAGAGAGAGAGTGTGTATGTGAGAGACAGAGAGTGTGAGACAGTGTGAGTGTGAGTGTGTAGGAGTGAGTGTGTGTGTGAGAGAGTGTTTGTGTGAGAGAGAGTGTGTTTGTGAGAGAGAGTGTGTTTGTTTGTGAGTGTGTTTGTGAGAGAGAGAGTGTGTGTGAGTGTGTGTGTGAGACAGTGTTTGTGAGAGAGAGTGTTTGTGAGAGAGAGAGTGCGTATGT
>NW_028270165.1:73760221-73780645 GCF_037043375.1 Chiloscyllium plagiosum
TGTGTATGGGAGTGTGTGTGTGTATGTTTATGAGAGAGCATGTGTGTGTATGGGTGTGTGTATGGCAGTGTGTGTGTATGGGAGTGTGTGTGTGTGTTTATGAGAGCATGTGTGTGTATGGGTGTGTGTGTGTATGGGTGTGTGTGTGTATGGGAGTGTGTGTGTATGGGAGTGTGTGTGTGTATATGGGAGTGTGTTTGTGTTTATGGGAGTGTGTTTGTGTTTATGGGAGTGTGTGTGTATATGGGTGTGTGTATATGGGAGTGTGTGTGTGTATGAGAGTGTGTGTGCGTGTATGTTAATGAGAGAGCATGTGTGTGTATGGGAGTGTGTGTGTATGGGAGTGTGTGTGTATGGGAGTGTGTGTGTATGGGTGTATGGGAGTGTGTATGGGTGTGTGTGTGTATGGGAGTGTGTGTGTGTGTATGGGAGTGTGTGTGTGTGTGTGGGAGTGTATGTGAGTGTGTGTATGGGAGTGTGTATGTATGGGTGTGTGAGTGTGTGTGTATGTGAGTGTGTGTATGTGTATGGGAGTGTGTGTGTATGGGAGTGTGTGTGTGTATGGGAGTGTGTGTGTATGTGAGTGTGTGTGTGTATGGGAGTGTGTGTGTATATGGGAGTGTGTGTGTGTGTATGAGAGTGTGTGTGCGTGTATGTTAATGAGAGAGCATGTGTGTGTATGGTTGTGTGTGTGTATGGGAGTGTGTGTGTATGGGAGTGTGTTTGTGTTTATGGGAGTGTGTGTGTATATGGGTGTGTGTATATGGGAGTGTGTGTGTGTGTATGAGAGTGTGTGTGCGTGTATGTTAATGAGAGAGCATGTGTGTGTATGGGAGTGTGTGTATGGGAGTGTGTGTGTGTATATGGGAGTGTGTGTGTGTATATGGGAGTGTGTGTGTGTGTGTATGGGAGTGTGTGTATATGGGAGTGTGTGTGTGTGTTTATGAGAGAGTATGTGTGTATGGGAGTGTGTGTGTGTATGTGGGAGTGTGTGTGTGTGTGTGTATGGGAGTGTGTGTGTGTATATGGGAGTGTGAGTGTGTATATAGGAGTGAGAGTGTCTGGGAGTGAGAGTGTCTGGGAGTGTGTGTGTGGGAGTGTGTGTGTGTGGGAGTGGGAGTGTGTGTGTGGGAGTGTGAGTGTGTGTATGGGAGTGTGTGTGTGTGGGAGTGTGAGTGTGTGTATGTTTATGAGAGAGCATGTGTGTGTATGGGTGTGTGTGTGTGTATGGGAGTGTGTGTGTATGTTTAAGAGAGAGCATGTGTGTATGGGAGTGTGTGTGTCTGTATGGGAGTGTGTGTGTGTTTATGGGAGTGTGTGTGTTTATGGGAGTGTGTGTGTGTTTATGGGAGTGTGTGTGTGTTTATGGGAGTGTGTGTGTATATGGGAGTGTGTGTGTATGTGTGGGAGTGTGTGTATGTATGTATGGGAGTGACTGTGTGTGTGTATGGGAGTGTGTGTGTATGGGAGTGTGTGTGTGTATGGGAGTGTGTGTGTATATGGGAGTGTGTGTGTGTGTATGGGAGTGTGAGTGTGGGAGTGTGAGTGTGTATGGGAGGGTGTGTGTGTATGGGAGTGTGTGTGTATATGGGAGTGTGTGTGTGTGGGAGTGTGTGTGTGGGTGTGTGTGTGTGGGTGTGTGTGTGTGTGGGTGTCTGTGGGAGTGTGTGTGTGTGAGGGAGTGTGTGTGTATGCGAGTATGTGTGTGTGTGGGAGTGGGAGTGTGTGTATGGGAGTGTGTGTGTGTGTATGGGAGTGTGCACGTGTGTGTGGGAGTGTGCGCGCGCGTGTGGGAGTGTGCGCGCGTGTGTGGGAGTGTGTGTGTGTATAGGAGTGTGTGTGTGTGTGGGAGTGTGTGTGTGGGAGTGTGTGTGTGTATGGGAGTGTGTGTATGGGAGTGTGTGTGTGG
Organism: Chiloscyllium plagiosum; assembly: GCF_037043375.1. Lineage (NCBI taxonomy): Eukaryota > Metazoa > Chordata > Chondrichthyes > Orectolobiformes > Hemiscylliidae > Chiloscyllium > Chiloscyllium plagiosum. Next base: position 73,762,131 of record NW_028270165.1, read on the forward strand.
GAGTGTGTGTGTGGATGAGTGTGTGTGTGTGTGTGGGAGTGTGTGTATGGGTGTGTGTCTGTGTGTGTGTGTGGTAGTGTGTGTGAGTGTGCATATGGGTGTGTGTGTGTGTGTGTATGGGAGTGTGTGTGTATGGGAGTGTGTGTGTATGGGAGTGTGTGTATGGGAGTGTGTGTGTGTATGGGAGCATGTGTGTATGGGAGTGTGTGTATGTTTATGAGAGAGCATGTGTGTGTATGGGTGTGTGTGTGTATGGGAGTGTGTGTGTGTGTGTGTATGGGAGTGTGTTTGTATGTTTATGAGAGAGCATGTGTGTATGGGAGTGTGTGTGTATGGGAGTGTGTGTGTGTGTTTATGAGAGAGCATGTGTGTGTATGGGTGTGTGTGTGTATATGGGAGTGTGTGTGTATGTTTATGAGAGAGTATGTGTGTATGGGAGTGTGTGTGTATGTGTGGGAGTGTGTGTATGTATGTATGGGAGTGACTGTGTGTGTGTATGGGAGTGTGTGTGTATATGGGAGTGTGTGTGTGTATGGGAGTGTGGGAGTGGGAGTGTGTATGGGAGGGTGTGTGTGTATGGGAGTGTGTGTGTATATGGGAGTGTGAGTGTGTGGGAGTGTGTGTGTGGGAGTGTGTGTGTGGGTGTCTGTGGGAGTGTGTGTGTGTGAGTGTGTGGGGGAGTGTGAGTGTGTGTATGCGAGTATGTGTGTGTGTGGGAGTGTGAGTGTGTGTGTGGGAGTGTGTGTATGGGAGTGTGTGTGTGTATGGGAGTGTGCACGTGTGTGTGGGAGTGTGCGCGCGCGTGTGGGAGTGTGCGCGCGTGTGTGGGAGTGTGCGCGCGTGTGTGGGAGTGTGTGTGTGTATAGGAGTGTGTGTGTGTGTGGGAGTGTGTGTGTGTGGGAGTGTGTGTGTGTGTGGGAGTGTGTGTGTGTGGGAGTGTGTGTGTGTATGGGAGTGTGTGTATGGGAGTGTGTGTGTGGCAGTGTGTGTGTGGATGAGTGTGTGTGTGTGGGAGTGTGTGTATGGGTGTGTGTCTGTGTGTGTGTGGTAGTGTGTGTGAGTGTGCATATGGGTGTGTGTGTGTGTATGGGAGCATGTGTGTATGGGAGTGTGTGTGTGTGTATGGGAGCATGTGTGTATGGGAGTGTGTGTGTATGTTAATGAGAGAGCATGTGTGTGTATGGGTGTGTGTGTGTATGGGAGTGTGTGTGTTTGTATGTTTATGAGAGAGCATGTGTGTATGGCAGTGTGTGTGTGTATGTTTATGAGAGAGCATGTGTGTGTATGGGTGTGTGTGTGTATGGGAGTGTGTGTGTATGGGAGTGTGTGTGTGTGTTTATGAGAGAGCATGTGTGTGTATGGGTGTGTGTGTGTATGGGAGTGTGTGTGTATGTTTATGAGAGAGCATGTGTGTATGGGAGTGTGTGTGTATGTATGGGAGTGTGTGTGTGTATGGGAGTGTGGGAGTGTGTGTGTGTGTATGGGTGTGTGTGTGTGTATGTGAGTGTGTGTGTGTATGGGTGTGTGTGTATGGGTGTGTGTGTATGTATGGGAGTGTGTGTGTGTATGTGAGCGTGTGTGTGTATGCGTGTGTGTGTATGGGAGTGTGTGTGTGTGGGAGTGTGTGTGTGTATGGGAGTGTGTGTGTGTATGGGAGTGCGTGTGTGTATGTGAGTGTGTGTGTGTGTATGTATGGGAGTGTGTGTGTGGGAGTGTGTGTGTGTGTATGGGAGTGTGTGTATGGGAGTGTGTGTGTGGGAGTGTGTGTGTGGGAGTGTGTGTGTGTGGGAGTGTGTGTGTGTATGAGTGTGTGTGTGTGTATGGAAGAGTGCGTGTATGGGTGTGTGTGTGTGTGTATGGGAGTGTGTGTGTATGGGAGTGTGTGTGTATGGGAGTGTGTGTGTGTGTATGGGAGTGTGTGTGTGTGGGAGTGTGTGTGGGTGTGTGTGTATGGGAGTGTGTGTGTGTATGGGAGGGTGTGTGTATGGGAGGGTGTGTGTGTGTATGGGAGAGTGTGTGTGTATGTTTATGAGAGAGCATGTGTGTATGGGAGTATGTGTGTATGGGAGTGTGTGTGTGTATGTTTATGAGAGAGCATGTGTATGTATGGGTGTGTGTGTGTGTATGGGAGTGTGTGTGTATGGGAGTGTGTGTGTATGGGAGTGTGTGTGTGTATGTTTATGAGAGAGCATGTGTGTATGGGAGTGTGTGTGTGTATGGGAGTGTGTGTGTATGGGAGTGTGTGTGTGTTTATGGGAGTGTGTGTGTATATGGGTGTGTGTATATGGGAGTGTGTGTGTGTATGGGAGTGTGTGTGTGTATGAGAGTGTGTGTGCGTGTATGTTTATGAGAGAACATGTGTGTATGGGAGTTTGTGTGTGTGTGTGTGTATGTTTATGAGAGAGCATGTGTGTGTATGGGTGTGTGTGTGTATGGGAGTGTGTGTGTGTATGTTTAAGAAAGAGCATGAGAGTGTGTGTGTATGTGTGGGAGTGTGTGTATGTATGTAAGGGAGTGTGTGTTTATGGGAGTGTGTGTGTGTATGGGAGTGTGTGTGTGTATGGGATTGTGTGTGTGTGGGAGTGTGTGTGGGGGAGTGTGTGTGTGTGTGGGAGTGTGTGTGTGTATGGGTGGGTGTGTGTGTCTGGGAGAGTGTGTGTGTATGGGAGTGTGTGTGTGTATATGGGAGTGAGTGTCTGGGAGTGTGTGTGTGGGAGTGTCTGTGGGAGGGTGTGTGTGTGTTTGGGAGTGTATGTGTGTGTATGGGAGTGTGTGTGTGTGTATGGGAGTATGTGTGTGTGTGTGGGAGTGTGAGTGTGTGTGTGTATGGGACTGTGCGCGCGTGTGTGGGAGTGTGCGCGCGTGTGTGGGAGTGTGCGTCTGTATGGGAGTGTGTGTGTGTGTATGGGAGTGTGTGTGTGTGTGGGAGTGTGTGTGTGTGTGGGAGTGTGTGTATGGGAGTGTGTGTGTGTGTATGGGAGTGTGTGTGTGTGTATGGGAGTGTGTGTGTGTGTATGGGAGTGTGTATGTGTGTATGGGAGTGTGAGTGTGTGTATGGGTGAGTGTGTGTATGGGAGTGTGTGTGTGTGTATGGGTGTGTGTGTGTTTGGGAGTGTGTGTGGGAGTGAGTGTGTGTGTGGGAGTGTGTGTGTGTGGGAGTGAGTGTGTGTGTGTGGGTATGGGTGTGTGTGTGGGTGGGGGTGTGTGTGTGTGTGTATGGGAGAGTGTGTGTGTTTATGGGAGTGTGTGTGTGTGTTTATGGGAGTGTGTGTGTATATGGGAGTGTGTGTATATGGGAGTGTGTGTGTATGGGAGTGTGTGTGTGTATGTTTATGAGAGAACATGTGTGTATAGGAGTGTGTATGTATGTTTATGAGAGAGCATGTGTGTGTATGGGTGTGTGTGTGTATGGGAGTGTGTGTGTGTATGTTTATGAGAGAACATGTGTGTATGGGAGTGTGTGTGTGTGTATGTTTATGAGAGAGCATGTGTGTGTATGGGTGTGTGTGTGTGTATGGGAGTGTGTGTGTATGTTTAAGAGAGAGCATGTGTTTATGGGAGTGTGTGTGTGTATATGGGAGTGTGTGTGTATGTGTGGGAGTGTGTGTATGTATGTATGGGAGTGACTGTGTGTGTTATGGGAGTGTGTGTGTGTATGGGAGTGTGTGTATGGGAGTGTGTGTGGGTGTGTGTGTGGGAGTGTGTGTGTGTATGGGTGGGTGTGTGTGTCTGGGAGAGTGTGTGTGTGGGAGTGTGTGTGTGTGGGTGTCTGTGGGAGTGTGTGTGTGTGTTTGGGAGTGTGTGTGTGTGTGTTTGGGAGTGTGTGTGTGTGTGTATGGGAGTATGTGTGTGTGTGGGAGTGTGAGTGTGTGTGTGGGAGTGTGTGTGTGTATGGGAGTGTGCGCGCGTGTGTGGGAGTGTGCGCGCGTGTGTGGGAGTGTGCGTGTGTGTATGGGAGTGTGCGTGTGTGTATGGGAGTGTGTGTCTGTGTATGGGAGTGTGTGTGTGTGTGGCAGTGTGTGTGTGTGGGAGTGTGTGTGTGTGTATGGGAGTGTGTGTGTGTGTATGGGTGTGTGTGTGTATGTGAGTGTGTGTTTATGTGAGTGTGTGTGTATGGGTGTGTGTATGTGTATGGGTGTGTGTATGTGAGTGTGTGTGTATGTGAGTGTGTGTGTGTGGGTATGGGAGTGTGTGTGTGTGTGTGTGGGAGTGTGTGTGTGTGTATGGGAGTGTGTGTGTATGGGAGTGTGTGTGTATGGGTGTATGGGAGTGTGTATGGGTGTGTGTGTGTATGGGAGTGTGTGTGTGTGGGAGTGTATGTGAGTGTGTGTATGGGAGTGTGTATGTATGGGTGTGTGAGTGTGTGTGTATGTGAGTGTGTGTATGTGTATGGGAGTGTGTGTGTGTGTGTGTATGGGAGTGTGTGTGTGTATGTGAGTGTGTGTGTATGTGAGTGTGTGTGTGTGTGTATGAGAGTGTGTGTGTATGGGAGTGTGTAGGTGTGTGTGGGAGTGTGTATGTGTGTATGAGAGTGTGTGTGTATGGGAGTGTGTATGTGTGTGTGGGAGTGTGTATGGGAGTGTGTGTTTGTGTGTGAGGGTGTGTGTGTGTATGTGAGTGTGTGTGTATATGGGAGTGTGTGTGTGTATGGGAGTGTGTGTGTGTATGGGAGTGTGTGTGTGTGGGAGGGTGTGTGTGTGTGGGAGTATGTGTCTGTATGGGTGGGTGTGTGTGTCTGGGAGAGTGTGTGTGTATGGGAGTGTGTGTGTGTATATGGGAGTGAGTGTCTGGGAGTGTGTGTGTGGGAGTGTGTGTGTGTGGGTGTCTGTGGGAGGGTGTGTGTGTGTTTGGGAGTGTATGTGTGTGTATGGGAGTGTGTGTGTGTGTGTGTGTATGGGAGTATGTGTGTGTGTGTGGGAGTGTGAGTGTGGGAGTGTGAGTGTGGGAGTGTGTGTGTGTATGGGAGTGTGTGCGCGTGTGTGGGAGTGTGCACGCGTGTGTGGGAGTGTGCGTCTAGGTATGGGAGTGTGTGTGTGTGTATGGGAGTGTGTGTGTGTGTGTGGGAGTGTGTGTGTGTGGGAGTGTGTGTATGGGAGTGTGTGTGTGTGTGTATGGGAGTGTGTATTTGTGTATGGGAGTGTGAGTGTGTGTATGGGTGAGTGTGTGTATGGGAGTGTGTGTGTGTATGGGTGTGTGTGTGTATTGGAGTGTGTGTGGGAGTGAGTGTGTGTGTGGGAGTGTGTGTGTGTGGGAGTGAGTGTGTGTGTGTGGGTATGGGTGTGTGTGTGGGTGGGTGTGTGTGTGTGTGTGTGTATGGGAGAGTGTGTGTTTATGGGAGTGTGTGTGTATGGGAGTGTGTGTGTGTGTGTATGTTTATGAGAGAACATGTGTGTATAGGAGTGTGTGTGTATGTTTATGAGAGAGCATGTCTGTGTATGGGTGTGTGTGTGTGTATGGGAGTGTGTGTGTGAATGTTTATGAGAGAGCATGTGTGTGTATGGGTGTGTGTGTGTGTATGGGAGTGTGTGTGTATGTTTAAGAGAGAGCATGTGTGTATGGGAGTGTGTGTGTCTGTATGGGAGTGTGTGTGTGTTTATGTGAGTGTGTGTGTATATGGGAGTGTGTGTGTGTATGTGTGGGAGTGTGTGTATGTATGTATGGGAGTGTGTGTGTATATGGGAGTGTGTGTGTGTATGGGAGTGTGTGTATGGGAGTGTGTGTGGGTATGTGTGTGTGTGTGGGAGTGTGTGTGTGTATGGGTGGGTGTGTGTGTCTGGGAGAGTGTGTGTGTATGGGAGTGTGTGTGTGTATATGGGAGTGTGTGTCTGGGAGTGTGTGTGTGGGAGTGTGTGTGTGTGGGTGTCTGTGGGAGTGTGTGGGTGTCTGTGGGAGTGTGTGTGTGTGTGTTTGGGAGTGTGTGTGTGTGTTTGGGAGTGTGTGTGTGTGTATGGGAGTATGTGTGTGTGTGTGGGAGTGTGAGTGTGTGTGTGGGAGTGTGTGTGTGTATGGGAGTGTGCGCGCGTGTGTGGGAGTGTGCGCGCGTGTGTGGGAGTGTGCGTGTGTGTATGGGAGTGTGTGTCTGTGTATGGGAGTGTGTGTGTGTGTGTGTGGGAGTGTGTGTGTGTGGGAGTGTGTGTATGGGAGTGTGTGTGTGTGTATGGGAGTGTGTGTGTGTGTATGGGAGTGTGTGTGTGTATGTGTGTATGGGTGTGTGTATGTGTATGGGAGTGTGTGTGTATGTGAGTGTGTGTGTGTATGTGAGTGTGTGTTTGTGGGTATGGGAGTGTGTGTGTGTATGGGAGTGTGTGTGTGTGTGTATGGGAGTGTGTGTGTGGGAGTGTGTGTGTGTGTGTGGGAGTGTGTGTGTGTGTATGGGAGTGTGTGTGTGTGTATGTGAGTGTGTGTGTGTGTGGGAGTGTGTGTGTGTGTGGGAGTGTGTGTGTGTGTATGGGAGTGTGTGTGTGTGTATGGGAGTGTGTGTGTGTATGGGAGTGTGTGTGTATGGGAGTGTGTGTGTGTGGGAGTGTATGTGAGTGTGTGTATGGGAGTGTGTATGTATGGGTGTGTGAGTGTGTGTGTATGTGAGTGTGTGTATGTGTATGTGAGTGTGTGTGTGTGTATGGGAGTGTGTGTGTGTGTATGTGAGTGTGTGTATGGGAGTGTGTATGTATGGGTGTGTGAGTGTGTGTGTATGTGAGTGTGTGTATGTGTATGTGAGTGTGTGTGTGTGTATGGGAGTGTGTGTGTGTGTATGTGAGTGTGTGTGTGTATGGGAGTGTGTGTGTGTATGTGAGTGTGTGTGTGTATGTGTGTGAGAGTGTGTGTGTATGTGAGTGTGTGTGTGTATGAGAGTGTGTGTGTATGGGAGTGTGTATGTGTGTGTGGGAGTGTGTATGGGAGTGTGTGTGTGTGTATGTGTGTGTATGAGAGTGTGTGTGTATGGGAGTGTGTATGTGTGTGTGGGAGTGTGTATGGGAGTGTGTGTTTGTGTGTGTGTATGGGAGTGTGTGTGTGTATGGGAGTGTGTGTGTGTATGGGAGTGTGAGTGTGTGTGGGAGTGTGTGTGTGTGTGAGTGTGTGTATGGGTGTGTGGGAGTGTGTGTGTGTGTATGGGTGTGTGGGAGTGTGAGTGTGTGTATGGGTGTGTGTGTATGGGTATGTGGGAGTGTGAGTGTGTGTATGGGTGTGTGGGAGTGAGAGTGTGTGTATGGGTGTGTGGGAGTGTGTGTGTGTGTGGAAGTGTGTGTGTGTATGTGAGTGTGTGTGTGTGGGAGTGTGTGTGTGAGTGTATGTGTGTGTATGGGTGTGTGGGAGTGTGAGTGTGTGTATGGGTGTGTGGGAGTGTGAGTGTGTGTATGGGTGTGTGGGAGTGTGTGTGTATGGGTGTGTGGGAGTGTGAGTGTGTGTATGGGTGTGTGGGAGTGTGAGTGTGTGTATGGGTGTGTGGGAGTGTGAGTGTGTATGGGTGTGTGTGTGTGTATGGGTGTGTGGGGGTGTGTGTGTTTATGGGTGTGTGTGTTTATGGGTGTGTGGGAGTGTGAGTGTGTGTATGGGTGTGTGGGAGTGTGTGTGTGTGTATGGGGGTGTGTGTGCGCGTATGGGAGTGTGAGTGTGTGTGTGGGAGTGTGAGTGTGTGTGTGGGAGTGTGAGTGTGTGTGTGGGTGTGTGGGAGTGTGCGTGTGTGTATGGGTGTGCGTGTGTGTATGGGTGTTTGTGTGTGTGTGTATGGGTGTGTGGGAGTGTGAGTGTGTGTATGGGTGTGTGGGAGTGTGAGTGTGTGTATGGGTGTGTGGGAGTGTGTGTGTTTATGGGTGTGTGGGAGTGTGAGTGTGTGTATGGGTGTGTGGGAGTGTGAGTGTGTGTATGGGTGTGTGGGAGTGTGTGTGTGTGTGTATGGGTGTGTGGGAGTGTGTGTGCGCGTATGGGTGTGTGGGAGTGTGTGTGTGTGGGAGTGTGAGTGTATGTGTGGGAGTGTGCGTGTGTGTATGGGTGTGCGTGTGTGTATGGGTGTTTGTGTGTGTGTGTATGGGTGTGTGGGAGTGTGAGGGTGTGTATGGGTGTGTGTGTGTGTGTGTATGGGAGTGTGTGTGTGTATGTGAGTGTGTGTGTGTGTATGGGACTGTGTGTGTGTGGGAGTGTGTGTGGGTGTGGGAGTGTGTGTGTGGGAGTGTGTGTGTGGGAGGGTATGGCAGTGTGTGTGTGTGTATGGGAGTGTGTGTGTATGGGAGTGTGTGTGTGTTTGGGAGTGTGTGTGTGTGTATGGGAGTGTGTGTGTGGGAGTGTGCGTGTGTATGTGTGTGTGGGAGTGTGGGTGTGTATGGGAGTGTGTGTGTGTGTATGGGAGTGTGTGTGTGTATGGGAGTGTGTGTGTGTATGTGTGTGTGGGTGTGTATGGAGTGTGTGTGTGTGTATGGGAGTGTGTGTGTGTGTATGGGAGTGTGTGTGTGTATGTGAGTGTGTGGGAGTGTGTGTGTATGGGTGTATGGGAGTGTGTGTGTGTGTGTATGGGAGTGTGTATGGGTGTGTGGGAGTGTGTATGGGAGTGTGTGTTTGTGTGTGAGGGTGTGTGTGTGTGTGAGGGTGTGTGTGTGTATGGGAGTGTGTGTGTGTATGTGAGTGTGTGTGTGTATGGGAGTGTGTGTGTATATGGGAGTGTGAGTGTGTGTGTATGTGAGTGTGTGTGTGTGTGGGAGTGTGTGAGTGTGTGTATGGGTGTGTGGGAGTGTGTGTGTGTGTATGGGTGTGTGGGAGTGTGAGTGTGTGTATGGGTGTGAGTGTGTGTATGGGTATGTGGGAGTGTGAGTGTGTGTATGGGTGTGTGGGAGTGTGAGTGTGTGTATGGGTGTGTGGGAGTGTGTGTGTGTGTGTGGAAGTGTGTGTGTGTATGTGAGTGTGTGTGTATGTGAGTGTGTGTGTGTGGGAGTGTGTGTGTGTGAGTGTGTGTGTGTGTATGGGTGTGTGGGAGTGTGAGTGTGTGTATGGGTGTGTGGGAGTGTGAGTGTGTGTATGGGTGTGTGGGAGTGTGTGTGTATGGGTGTGTGGGAGTGTGAGTGTATGTATGGGTGTGTGGGAGTGTGAGTGTGTGTATGGGTGTGTATGTGTATGGGTGTGTTTATGGGTGTGTGGGAGTGTGAGTGTGTGTATGGGTGTGTGGGAGTGTGTGTGTGTGTATGGGTGTGTGGGAGTGTGTGTGCGCGTATGGGAGTGTGAGTGTGTGTGTGGGAGTGTGAGTGTGGGTGTGTGGGAGTGTGCGTGTGTGTATGGGTGTGCGTGTGTGTATGGGTGTTTGTGTGTGTGTGTATGGGTGTGTGAGTGTGTGTATGGGTGTGTGGGAGTGTGAGTGTGTGTGTGTGTATGGGTGTGTGGGAGTGTGTGTGTTTATGGGTGTGTGGGAGTGTGAGTGTGTGTATGGGTGTGTGAGTGTGTGTATGGGTGTGAGGGAGTGTGTGTGTGTATGGGTGTGTGGGAGTGTGTGTGCGCGTATGGGAGTGTGAGTGGGTGTGTGGGAGTGTGAGTGGGTGTGTGGGAGTGTGCGTGTGTGTATGGGTGTGCGTGTGTGTATGGGTGTTTGTGTGTGTGTGTATGGGTGTGTGGGAGTGTGAGGGTGTGTGTGTGTGTATATGGGTGTGTGGGAGTGTGTGTGTGTGGGTGTATGGGAGTGTGTGTGTGTGTGTATGGGAGTGTGTGTGTGTTTGTGAGTGTGTGTGTGTGTATGGGACTGGGTGTGTGTGGGAGTGTGTGTGGGTGTGGGAGTGTGTGTGGGTGTGGGAGTGTGTGTGTGTGGGAGTGTGTGTGTGGGAGGGTATGGCAGTGTGTGTGTCTGTATGGGAGTGTGTGTGTGTGTATGGGAGTGTGTGTGTGTGGGAGTGTGTGTGTGTATGTGTGTGTGGGAGTGTGGGTGTGTATGGGAGTGTGTGTGTGTGTATGGGAGTGTGTGTGTGTATGTGAGTGTGTGGGAGTGTGTGTGTATGGGTGTATGGGAGTGTGTGTATGTATGGGAGTGTGTATGGGTGTGTGTGTGTATGGGAGTGTGTGTGTGTGGGAGTGTATGTGAGTGTGTGTATGGGAGTGTGTATGTATGGGTGTGTATGTGTATGGGAGTGTGTGTGTGTGTATGGGAGTGTGTGTGTGTGTGTGTATGGGAGTGTGTGTGTGTGTATGGGAGTGTGTGTGTGTGGATGTGAGTGTGTGTGAGTGTGTGTATGTGAGTGTGTGTGTGTGTATGTGTGTGTATGAGAGTGTGTGTGTATGGGAGTGTGTATGTGTGTGTGTATGGGAGTGTGTGTGTGTGTGAGGGTGTGTGTGTGTATGGGAGTGTGTGTGTGTGTATGGGAGTGTGTGTGTGTGTATGGGAGTGTGTGTGTGTGGGAGTGTGTGTGTGTGAGTGTGTGTATGGGTGTGTGGGAGTGGGAGTGTGTGTATGGGTGTGTGGGAGTGTGTGTGTGTGTATGGGTGTGTGGGAGTGTGAGTGTGTGTATGGGTGTGTGGGAGTGTGTGTGTGTGTGGAAGTGTGTGTGTGTATGTGAGTGTGTATGGGAGTGTGTGTGTGTGTATGGGAGTGTGTGTGTGTGTATGGGAGTGTGTGTGTGAGGGAGTGTATGTGAGTGTGTGTATGGGAGTGTGTATGTATTGGTGTGTGAGTGTGTGTGTATAGGAGTGTGTGTGTGTGTGTATGGGAGTGTGTGTGTGGGAGTGTGTGTGTGTGTATGTGAGTGTGTGTGTATGGGAGTGTGTGTGTGTGTGAGTGTGTGTGTGTATGTGAGTGTGTGTGTGTGGGAGTGTGTGTATGTGTGAGTGTGTATGTGAGTGTGTATGTGTGTGTATGTGTGTGTATGAGAGTGTGTGTGTGTGAATGGGAGTGTGTGTGTGTGGGGGTGTGTATGGGAGTGTGTGTGTGTGTGTGTGAGGGTGTGTGTGTGTGTGTGTGTGTATGGGAGTGTGTGTGTGTGGGTGTGTATGGGAGTGTGTGTGTGTGTATGGGAGTGTGTGTGTTTGATGGGGGTATGGGTGTGTGGGAGTGTGAGGGTGTGTATGGGTGTGTGGGAGTGTGAGTGTGTGTATGGGTGTGTGGGAGTGTGTGTGTGTGTATGGGTGTGTGGGAGTGTGTGTGTGTATGGGTGTGTGGGAGTGTGTGTGTTTATGGGTGTGTGGGAGTGTGTGTGTATTGGTGTGTGGGAGTGTGAGGGTGTGTATGTGTATGGGTGTGTGTGTGTATGGGTGTGTGGGAGTGTGAGGGTGTGTATGGGTGTGTGGGAGTGTGAGTGTGTGTATGGGTGTGTGGGAGTGTGTGTGTGTATGGGTGTGTGGGAGTGTGTGTGTTTATGGGTGTGTGGGAGTGTGTGTGTATTGGTGTGTGGGAGTGTGAGGGTGTGTATGTGTATGGGTGTGTGTGTGTATGGGTGTGTGGGAGTGTGAGTGTGTGTATGGGTGTGTGGGAGTGTGTGTGTGTATGGGTGTGTGGGAGTGTGTGTGTGTATGGGTGTGTGGGAGTGTGTGTGTATTGGTGTGTGGGAGTGTGAGGGTGTGTATGTGTATGGGTGTGTGTGTGTATGGGTGTGTGGGAGTGTGTGTGCGCGTATGGGAGTGTGTGTGTGGGAGTGTGAGTGTGTGTGTGGTTGTGTGAGTGTGTGTGGGAGTGTGTGTGTGTATGGGTGTGTGTGTGTGTATGGGTGTGTGTGTATGGGTGTGTGGGAGTGTGAGGGTGTGTATGGGTGTGTGTGTATGGGTGTGTGGGAGTGTGTGTGTGTGTATGGGTGTGTGGGAGTGTGAGGGTGTGTATGGGTGTGTGTGTATGGGTGTGTGGGAGTGTGTGTGTGTGTATGGGTGTGTGGGAGTGTGAGGGTGTGTATGGGTGTGTGTGTGTATGGGTGTGTGGGAGTGTGTGTGTGTATGGGTGTGTGTGTATGGGTGTGTGGGAGTGTGTGTGTGTGTATGGGTGTGTGGGAGTGTGAGGGTGTGTATGGGTGTGTGGGAGTGTGAGGGTGTGTATGGGTGTGTGTGTATGGGTGTGTGGGAGTGTGTGTGTGTGTATGGGTGTGTGGGAGTGTGTGTGTGTGTATGGGTGTGTGGGAGTGTGAGGGTGTGTATGGGTGTGTGTGTATGGGTGTGTGGGAGTGTGTGTGTGTGTGTATGGGTGTGTGGGAGTGTGAGGGTGTGTATGGGTGTGTGGGAGTGTGAGGGTGTGTATGGGTGTGTGGGAGTGTGAGGGTGTGTATGGGTGTGTGGGAGTGTGAGGGTGTGTATGGGTGTGTGTGTATGGGTGTGTGGGAGTGTGTGTGTGTGTATGGGTGTGTGGGAGTGTGAGGGTGTGTATGGGTGTGTGTGTATGGGTGTGTGGGAGTGTGTGTGTGTGTATGGGTGTGTGGGAGTGTGAGGGTGTGTATGGGTGTGTGTGTGTATGGGTGTGTGGGAGTGTGTGTGTGTATGGGTGTGTGTGTGTGTGTATGGGTGTGTGGGAGTGTGTGTGTGTATGGGTGTGTGTATGGGTGTGTGGGAGTGTGAGGGTGTGTATGGGTGTGTGTGTGTGTGTGTATGGGTGTGTGGGAGTGTGTGTGCGTGTATGGGAGTGTGAGTGTGTGTGGGAGTGTGAGTGTGTGTGTGTGAGGGTGTGTGGGAGTGTGTGTGTGTGTATGGGTGTGTGTGTGTGTATGGGTGTGTGTGTATGGGTGTGTGGGAGTGTGAGGGTGTGTATGGGTGTGTGTGTGTATGGGTGTGTGGGAGTGTGTGTGTGTGTATGGGTGTGTGTGTGTGTGTGTGTGTATGGGTGTGTGGGAGTGTGTGTGTGTGTATGGGTGTGTGGGAGTGTGAGGGTGTGTATGGGTGTGTGACAGTGTGTGTGTGTGTATGGGTGTGTGGGAGTGTGTATGGGTGTGTGACAGTGTGTGTGTGTATGGGTGTGTGGGAGTGGGAGTGAGTGTGTGTGTCAGCCCCTGTCTCCTGCTCCCACTTGTTACAGATCCGTGACTCTTATACACAGAGTGAGATGGAGAGACTGATTTCCTCTTGTACCCCTCTCTCCCTGTCCCCGCTCCTTCCTGCCCCCCCCCCCCCCGGGGCCAGGCTGAGGGAGACTGACCCCCCCCAGCACAGCAGCAGCTCCAGGAGGAGGCGGAGGGCTCCCAGGGTGGTGAAACAGGACACCACAGAGAGCGAGGACGACAGCACCCACCACCAGCAAAGGCCCCATCGTTGGTGTCTGCGGCTCAGCCCCCAGAAGGACAGCCGCCTCATCTCCGAGGTAACTCTGCGACCGGGACGAGGGGGGGGGTGAGTCACGAGGCTGGTGGAGGGGGGAGTTCAGGTCTGCCGGGGTTGGTGAAGGGAGCGACAGAGCCAGGGAGAAACGCTATTTCCCACGCCCAACCATCTTGTGCATCCTTTCCCCGACGTTCATGTTCCCTCATCCGGGGCTCGGTGGGTGGGGCGGAGGGGAGGGGGTGGGATTACCGAAGACGCAGACCGCAAATACACCTGGCCCCGGGTCGAGGTTCCAGATGTGGGTTTGCTCGCTGAGCTGGAAGGTTCGTTTCCAGACGTTTCGTCACCGTTCTCGGTCACGTCATCAGTGAGGCTCCGGACAAGCACAGGTGGTGTGGGGGCCCCGCTTTCTGCCCACGTGTTTGGGTTCCCCTTGGGGTTGGCGATGCTGCCAGGATTGACTGATGAAAGCAGGAATGTCAGTGAAGGCCGTTTTCGGAATGCTGCGGGCAATTCCGCTCGCCCCGCTCTGGGAAGGATGTTGGAGGGTTTGAGCGACAGGGAGAGGCTGGACAGGCCGGGGCTGGTTCCGGAGCGTCGGAGGCTGAGGGGGTGACCTGGTTTATAAAACCATGAGGGACATGGTTAGGATAAATAGACAAGGTCTTTCCCCCTTGGGGTGGGGGGAGTCCCGAACTAGAGGGGCGTAGGTTTAGGGTGAGAGGGGAAAGGGAGCTGAGGGGTAACTTTCTCACCCAGAGGGTGGTGCGTGTGTGGAATGAGCTGCCAGAGGAAGGGGTGGGGGCTGGTACAATGACAGCATTGAAAAGGTGGGTGGGGACAGGGATAGGAAGGGTTTGGAGGGATAGGGGCCAGGGGCTGGCGAACGGGGGACTGGGTTAGGTTAGGGATATCTGGACGGGTTGGACCTCTCTCACTGGCCAGTGGACCTCCATGTTTCTGCTCCAGTGCAGCCAAACCGAACAGACTGGGAGTGCTGAAGGGATTTACTCCTCGAAGGGGTTTGGCAAATTAGATATTGGTGTGCTCGGGAGAGTGACACTATCTGGGGTCAACATAGCCATTGCTGAATAGGTCTTTCTCTCTCTCTCTCTCTCTCCCTCCCTCTCTCTCTCCCTCTCTCTCTCTCTTTCTCCCTCTCTCTCCCCCCTCCCCCTCTCTCCCCATCTCTCTCTCCCCATCTCTCTCTCCCCCAATCTCTCTCTCCCCCATCTCTCTCTCCCCATCTCTCTCCCCCCAATCTCTCTGTCCCCAATCTCTCTCCCCATCTCTCTCCCAATCTCTCTCCCCCCCATCTCTCCCCCAATCTCTCTCCCAATCTCTCTCCCCCCGATCTCTCTCTCCCCAATCTCTCACCCCTCTCTCTCTGTATCTCCCTCTCCCTCCTTCCCTCACTCTCTCTGTCTCCCCTCCCCCCTCCCCCCCCCCCACCGTTTCATCCACAGGGCAGCGTGTCCCAGCTTCGCCCCCTGGTGCTGGGCAGGCCGAGCCCCGGGTCAGAGGTCACCTTGCCGCGGGACAGTGCGCCCCGGGCTCCGCCTCCAACATGGCGGCGGTTTCCATGGCCACGTTGGCGCTGGGACTGTTGCTGCTGGTGGTGTTGGTGGGACTCTGGCACCGGAGAGGAGATTCCTGAGGTGGCGGGGGGGGGGGGGTGGTGAAATTTGGCGGAGAGTTTGTGGGGAGCGAGGGACGGGGAGCTAGCCTGTGACCTCCGACCTCCCGCCCCTTGTTCCCCCGCCCCTTTCAACCAGCCTTTTCCGGATCTTTGCCCGTGCCTCTCTTCCTCGCCGTCTCCCTCTTGACCAAATGATGTGCCCGGCCCCAACCCCCCCCCCGCCCCCCCAAATCCCATCCTCCCGAAACGCAAACTGAGACACCCTCCCCCCTCACAAACAGAGGGGCAGCGCACATTGTCTTCCCCGGGAAGGTTTTTGTAGACGTGTGTGTATATATATTTTTAAAAAATATATATATATATTTTATTGTTTATATTAAAACTTTTGAAAGAAGCCAAATTGTTCTGTGTTTTTTGTTGTACCGAGCGGTGAATCCAGTCTGGAACCAATCCAGCCCCTTCTCTCTCTCTCTCTCGCTGTCGGCCGGCGCGACCGGCCTGGGAATCATTCTACTCCCAGACCTGCCGCTGGCCATGTACCAGCCTCACCCCCACCTTCCTGGCACAGGGTGGCACGCAGGAGGCTGGGGGAACGCAGCGGGCCGGGCCGCACCAGGGGGGGGGGGGTTGGTGGTGGTCAAGTATCCCATGATCCTCTCCTGCTTCGCGCCGGCAAACTGAGGCCTCACCTTGCGCTCCGAGGTCAGCCGTCGCTGCCTTTACCCTCCCCCCCCCCCCCCCCCCACCCCTCCTCGGCGAAGGCAGCCGGTTCGCATTCCTCAGCGGGCGCCCGACGCCGAAACGTGGTGTGGGTTGGGGGCGGCAACCGACAACGAGTGGCCTAAAGATGGCCGACTCTCAAGGCCTCACGGGAGCAGCCTCAGCCCCTCTGAAGGGAGACACCGGGGCAAGGCCAGCCGCCGGTGTCAGTCGTGGGCCCGGAGGTCGACGGCACAAGAAATGAAAGGCCCTTTAGCCCGCCTCGTCTGTCCGCGACGGTCACAAGCAGCCATCCCCATCCCCATTGCCTGAGTAGCAGACGTCCCCTCCAACTCTACCCCCTCCGCTCTCCCCCCCTGTCTCCATCACCTGCTCAGGTGACAAATCTCCCTCTCTCTCTCTCACACACACACACTGTCCCTCTCTCTCTCTCTCACACACACTGTCCCTCCCTCTCTCACACACACACTGTCCCTCTCTCTCTCACACACACTGTCCCTCCCTCTCTCACACACACACTGTCCCTCTCTCTCACACACACACTGTCCCTCTCTCTCTCTCACACACACACACTGTCCCTCTCTCTCACACACACACTGTCCCTCTCTCTCTCTCACACACACACACTGTCCCTCTCTCTCACACACACACTGTCCCTCCCTCTCTCACACACACACTGTCCCTCCCTCTCTCACACACACACTGTCCCTCTCTCTCTCTCACACACACACACTGTCCCTCTCTCTCACACACTGTCCCTCCCTCTCTCACACACACACTGTCCCTCTCTCTCACACACACACTGTCCCTCTCTCACACACACACACACTGTCCCTCTCTCTCTCACACACACACACTGTCCCTCTCTCTCTCACACACACACACTGTCCCTCTCTCTCACACACTGTCCCTCCCTCTCTCACACACACACTGTCCCTCTCTCTCACACACACACTGTCCCTCTCTCACCACACACACACACACTGTCCCTCTCTCTCTCACACACACACACTGTCCCTCTCTCTCTCACACACACACTGTCCCTCTCTCTCTCTCACACACACTGTCCCTCTCTCTCTCTCACACACACACTGTCCCTCTCTCTCACACACACACACTGTCCCTCTCTCTCTCACACACACACACACACAGTACCTCTCTCTCTCACACACACACTGTCCCTCTCTCTCTCACACACACACTGTCCCTCTCTCTCTCTCACACACACTGTCCCTCTCTCTCTCTCACACACACACTGTCCCTCTCTCTCTCTCACACACACACTGTCCCTCTCTCTCACACACACACACACTGTCCCTCTCTCTCTCACACACACACACTGTCCCTCTCTCTCACACACACACACTGTCCCTCTCTCTCTCACACACACACACTGTCCCTCTCTCTCACACACACACACTGTCCCTCTCTCACACACACACTGTCCCTCTCTCTCACACACACACTGTCCCTCTCTCTCTCACACACACTGTCCCTCTCTCTCACACACACACACACTGTCCCTCTCTCTCTCACACACACACACACTGTCCCTCTCTCTCTCACACACACACACTGTCCCTCTCTCTCACACACACACTATCCCTCTCTCTCTCACACACACACTGTCCCTCTCTCTCACACACACACTGTCCCTCTCTCTCACACACACAGTCCCTCTCTCTCACACACACACAGTCCCTCTCTCTCACACACACACACTGTCCCTCTCTCTCTCACAAACACACACACTGTCCCTCTCTCTCACACACACACACACTGTCCCTCTCTCTCACACACACACTATCCCTCTCTCTCACACACACACTGTCCCTCTCTCTCTCACATCTCACACACACACTGTCCCTCTCTCTCTGTCTCTCACACAGACACTGTCCCTCTCTCTCTCACACACACACACTGTCCCTCTCTCTCACACACACTCACACTGTCCCTCTCTCACACACACACTGTCCCTCTCTCTCACACACACTGTCCCTCTCTCTCTCACACACACACTGTCCCTCTCTCTCTCACACACACACTGTCCCTCTCTCTCTCACACACACACACTGTCCCTCTCTCTCTCACACACACACACTGTCCCTCTCTCTCACACACACTGTCCCTCTCTCTCTCACACACACACACACTGTCCCTCTCTCTCTCACACACACACTGTCCCTCTCTCTCACACACACTGTCCCTCTCTCTCTCACACACACACACTGTCCCTCTCTCTCTCACACACACAGTCCCTCTCTCTCACACACACTGTCCCTCTCTCTCTCACCACACACACTGTCCCTCTCTCTCTCTCACACACACTGTCCCTCTCTCTCTCTCACACACACACTGTCCCTCTCTCTCACACACACACACACACACACACTGTCCCTCTCTCACACACACACTGTCCCTCTCTCTCTCACACACACACTGTCCCTCTCTCTCACACACACACACACACTGTCCCTCTCTCTCACACACACACACACTGTCCCTCTCTCCACACACACACACTGTCCCTCCCTCTCTCTCTCACACACATGCCCCTGCCGTAACCCTCAAGTGCCCAGAAGGGAAACTGGGTCCAAAACTGCCCGAGGAAGGTGGGGGGGGGGGGGGGGGTGGGGTGGAAACTCCTGAGTAAAACCTTGTAGCGGGTTGGGGAAGGAGCCAGCAACTGCTGTGTTTGCGTCACTCTCCAACTGATTTCCCTGAGAGCTGGGACCGAGGCTGTGCCACACATCCGCGCCCCCCACCCCCACCCCCCGCGGGATCTGTTGAGCTCCCTGGGAGTCAGTCACATCGCCACTGGCTGGCAGGAGGGAGGCCTTTAGTCTGCGATAACTGGCCAGTCGCAGACCAGTCAGCCACTCGTCAGCCAGAACTCTGCGCCTGCATCTGCCCGGCGCCCAGTTCGTCCGCAAACTACGTCCTCCCACAGTCAGCTTGG